>NC_052359.1:12052686-12068171 GCF_009727055.1 Benincasa hispida
GTTCAATTCCAAGAATTGGTTCTGCCTAATGGTTGAGAATGTCTCATCCCAGCAAAGGGGCAACTGATCATCCCACCGGTGGCGTTTGTCCTGCCTCACTAGGGCATCATTGCAAAATAGAAGTCTATAACTTAGGGTACTTGAAACTGTTTTGCAAAACTGATTGGTTTAAAAGTCGTTTAGCAAAATCTAATAAAGTTTTGTTCGTATTTTTTAGCAACATTTTCAAAATGGCATAAGCCACGTTAGCATTGCTAAGTGTCGAAAAACTTACTGGCGATAATTCGCAACATGGAAACATATGATCACGACGATCCTGATCATCGAAGATCTCATGTTCACTCTCACGGAGGCTTGTCCTTCTATTCCAACTTCTAATACCGCTCGAAATGTTCGGGAGGCATACGAGCGATGGACAAGGGCAAATGAGATAGCCCGAGCCTACATCTTAGCAAGTCTTTTTGAAATCTTGGCCAAGAAACATGAGCCTATGGTCTCAGCGCGTGAGATCATAGAGTCCCTGCGGGGGATGTTTGGATAACCGTCTGAACAGCTTATGCATGAGGCTCTTAAATACATATTCAACTCCAAAATGGAAGAAGGCACTTATGTTCATGAACATGTGCTAAACATGATGGTCCACTTTAATGTGGTGGAGTTGAATGGGTCTACCATCGATGAGGGCAGCCAAGTTAGCATAATCCTGTATTCTTCGCCGGAAAGCTTCCTGCACTTTGTTAGCAATGTGATTCTTAACAAAGTGAAATATAACCTTACAACTCTCCTCAACGAGTAGCAGACATACCAATCTTTACTGAAAAGTAAGGACAGGCAGAAGGGTGAGCCAAATGTTTCTTCATCCTCCAGGACGTTCCATAGAGGTTCGACCTCATGAACGAAGTCTGTACCTTCTGCTTCTAACTCTGCCAAGGGAAAGAAGAAGAATGGTGGTAAGGGAAAAGGGAAGGCACCTGCTAACCCACCGCTTGTCGCCCCAAGGAGGCATCCACAAGTTGCTAAAGGAAAGTGTTTCCACTATAACAAAGATGGACACTAGAAGATGAACTGTCCTTGGTATCTGAAAGAGAAGAAAGTAGCCAAGGCTAAGGCCAAGATGGGTAAAGGTAAATGTGATTTACTTGTGCTTGAAACTTGTTTAGTGGAGAATGATGATTCTGCCTGGATAATTGATTCAGGCGCCACTAATCATGTTTTTTCTTCTTTTCAGTGGATTAGATCTTGGCGGCAGCTGGAGGCTGGTGAGATGACGATGCGAGAAGGCACCGAGCACGTCGTCTCAACTGTGGCAGTAGGAGAACTCCAGTTAGCTTTACAGAATAGGTTTCTTGTTTTACATAATGTATATATTGTTCCTGAACTAAAGAGGAACCTTATTTCTGTAAAGTGTTTATTGCAATGTAAATATACTATCTCGTTTATGTGGATAAAGTGTTTATTCATAAAGATGGTGTTTTTATTTACACAGAAAATATGGAATCGAATTTAGATGTGTTAAGGCTGTTAGCCATTAATTCCCTCCGTAATACTGAATTGTTCAGAACTGTCATAACTCAATCAAAACGTCGACAAATTTCTCCAAAAGAAAATGCCCAACTTTGGCATCTTTGTTTAGGTTACATAAATCTCAATAGGATTGAGCGATTGGTGAATAATGGACTTCTAAGTAAGTTAGAAGAAAATTCTTTACCTGTGTACGAATCTTGCCTTGAGGGTAAGATGACTAAACGACATTTTACTGGAAAAGGTTATAGAGTCAAAGAGCCTCTTGAGTTAGTATATTCCGACCTTTGTGGTCCTATGAATGTGCGAGCCCAAGGTAGCTATGAGTATTTTATCAATTTCACTGATGATTACTCCAGGTACGGGTATGTTTATCTTATGCAACGGAAGTCTGAATTCTTTGAAAAGTTCAAAGAGTTCAAGGCTGAAGTTGAAAGAGCATTGGATAGACGGATTAAAACACTTCAATTGGATTGAGGTGAAGAGTTTTTGGATTCGGCATTCCAAGACTATTTGATAGAACATGGAATCGTTTCCCAACTCTCAGTGCCGGGTACACCTCAGTCGAATGGTGTAGCGGAAAGGAAAAATATGACCTTGTTAGACATGGTTCGTTTGATGATGAGTTATGCTTCCTTACCGAACTTGTTTTGGGGTTTCGCAGTGGAGACTGCGGTATACATACTCAACTGTGTTCCCTCTAAGAGTGTTGCAAGAACGGCTTTGGAATTATGGAACGAGCGTAAAGCTAGTTTATGTCACTTTTACATTTGGGGTTGCCCTGTATATGTGCTTGAGGCTAATCCCAAGAAGTTGGAACCATGGTCGAGGTTATGCCTCTTTGTAGACTACCCTAAAGTACACAAGGGGGTTATTTTTTATGATCCAATGGACAATAGGGTGTTTGTTTCAACAAATGCTACTTTCCTGGAGGAGAATCATATAAGGGAGCACAGTCTACGAAGCAAAGTCTGTCGCGTGAGCTTTCCAATAAAACTACTGAAACTTCAACAAGAGTTGTTGAAGAGCCTGCTACATGAAAAAGGGTTGTTGATAGGAGTTCATCCAGTAGATCAGTTTCACCTCAAGAGTCGAGGGAACCTCGACGTAGTGGGAGGGTTTCAAACCCACCCGTTTGCTATCTAGGTTTCACGAAAATCCTTGCTATGGTAGCAGATGGCGACGTTGAGGATCCGTTGTCTCATAAGATGGCAATAGAGGATGTTGACGAGGATGGCGACATTGATGAACCGTGTCTTTTTCTGAAGCTCGAGGAAATGCATCTCAAGTACACCAATTGTGTTTACAAGAAAATCATCCACGCTTCAGTAATCTTCTTAGTGTTGTATGTAGATGATATCCTACTCATTGGGAATAATGTAAGTATACTGATTGCAGTTAAGCACTGGCTAGCGACCCAATTCTAAATGCATGATTTGGGAGAGGCTCTGTTTGTTCTAGGTATACAGATCTTTTAGGATCGTAAGAAAAAAGTGCTAACACTGTCTCAGGCATCATACATTGACAAGATGTTGCTCAAGTACTCGATGCAGGACTCTAGGAGGGGCCTACTGCCTTTTAGGCATGAAGTCACTTTGTCTAAGGAAATGTGTCCTAAGACGCCTCAAGAGGTTGAGGAGGTGAGACGGATCAGTCTATCCCAGGCCATTTTAATATTGCTGACCCATTTACGAAGGCTTTCACAGATACAGTGTTTGAGGGTCACCTACGGAGCATAGGTCTACAGGATAGTCCGCGGTTGGACTAGGGCAAGTGGGAGATTTTTTTGTACTGGCCTTTTATGCCCTAGTTTATTGTTTTGTACTAAGTTTTTTGTACACCCCTCACTTCGCTTTAGGACAAGTGGGAGATTGTTGGGGTTGATGCCTTAAAGTCTCGTGTCCTGTAGTTTGTAAACAGTTTATACTAACACTTGTGTTGTTAATATATGATATTTACTTCACATTTTAGTATTTTGCTCGGTTACTTGTTTTATTTGTTTTACCACTGATAACTGGCAGAAATGCCAGTTATTATAAGCCTTTTATTTAGAATCATGAAGGCTAATAAGTAGAAAACGTAGTGATAATATTTAGAATTTTTGAAAAATTGAGTTTTGCATCAATTAACAGCTAGATCCTCTCTGACCCCAATATTATGCGTTACTCCATGCCAAAGTGTCTATTTTTGTAGCTATCGCAGGAATCAAATGCATGCGTTTGAAATAAGCAATCAAAGACAAACACATACGCTGAAGCTAGGCGATTTACAACGACAAACGTATGTGCTGGAAGCCGAGCTACAGCAAAGACGAACGTAGACGATAATCACATGCGTCCAATGCATGGAAGTTGCGGTAATTGCATGCGTCCAACGCATGGGTATTGCGGTGACCAAATGGAGATTTACGGGCCACGGAGTGATAGCCATAATGAAAGATCGCAAGATGGGTAGAACGCATTGATAACTTCAGCTAAATTAATCTCGGATGCATACTTGGGAGTATCAACAAAGATAAGGCGATGTGACAATGCCCATACTGCGACAAAAGCAGCAGTGAGCCATACCATCATCATTATAGCTGCCGGCGTCCAAACTCTATAAATAGCTCATGGGACCTTCATTTTTAAGACATTCGAACTTCTGCCTCAAGGCAGAGGTTTGTGATCACAGATGAGAGCTTGAACGAGATTTTCAGTGAGAATTCTTCATCTCCACAAACCAGACCGAGTGACGACGGAGCTTTCGCCGGAGATAGAGCTCGGAGAGACATCTCCACCATTCAACCATGACACCATCGGCAGCCTTGACGCAGAGTCCTTCATCTCTCTTCTAATCTCTGTATTGTATTACATTTTAGCTTAAGATATTAAGACATTTTTGTGATCAATGCAAATCTTGATTCTTCCATTGTCATCTTCTTCATCATCTTCATTTCTATCATAGTTTAACTTTAGAGTTTATTTATCCAAGACAATCGCATGCTTAATTGTATAGCCTAGGATAGGACACATGAAGAACCCACTGAGAGGTATGCGTTGTGCGAGTATAGTGAGTTAATCCTCTTTGCTTTGGTGAAAGGTTGTAGTAACGCCTGTCTATGGGATGTTGCATTGCTTATCCATAAGTTAAATAGCCGTGTCTAATTGCCGGAAAAGGTAAGAGATGGAACGTACTAAAGCAAAGTTTGCATTGTTTCTAGAGACAGGAACAATCTTATGCTCGACGCAACCATGCACTATAGAGAATAGATCATGTGGCTGACCACCAAGAGGTGTGCGACACGTTAGTGCAATGAGTAGGGATTACTCGGGCGAATTTTAAGAATAATAACCATTTACTTTATTTGCCCCGTTAATGGTTGTTGTGTCTCTACTTATTCTCATTGCAAGTCTTCTATTGCTCAATCTGTTTAGTTAGGAGTAGAAATAGTGTGTACATCCATTAAACTTCTTTTAATTTTTCTTTTCATCACCTCAAACGCATTGTTTCACAAACTTTATTGAGTGATAAGTCCCCGTGTTCGACCTCGGATTACCCGAGAAACTTGCGTTCCCGTTATACTTGGCGCGAGCATAAGAAAACTTGTGATAGGAATGCATGGTCATTGCATGCTAGATTAACGTATCATCATTCCGACACATGACCTCAGACGCATGGGTGAAAACACATAAGCCATGTCTAACGCATAATTTCATGTACAACCCAATCCATCCGTCTATAATAAATAAAAAAAGCTTTCTTAATCTAATCCCAACAACCACAAACCAATAAACATAAAATCCCTGGTTATATGTATGTGACTCAAGCATGTATGTGGTGATATATAAGTGGATCATGTCTTGAGTGATAACCAAAATGGTCTGTAGTATATGGATAGAGGAGGGAAACCTTATCCTGGTATTGCTATGGATGTGGCCCATTTTTTGGACTGGTCACAAGTATTGTGACTTGTCATAGATCGTCTGATCCTGATTATTCGTGTTGGGGACATGCGAGCGAGAGAATAACATGACTTATATACCCATGTCAGCCAATATCAACATCCATAAATATAAACATATATCTATGCTTTTATTTATTAGTTATCTAATATCGGCCTTATTTTTAAGACAAAAATGCAAGTCAAAATAGAAAAACTCACATTGGGTTTAGGGATAATCAGGATTTAATGATTCATAAAAGTGGAGTCATCCTGTTAACTAGCCGCGTTGATTTGGTAATAAGATATTCGAGGAACACGGGGACTAGTTGAAGTAATGAGCCTCACAATAGCGTCCTATACAAAGAGTTTGTATAAGACCTGACCACGAAGTGTCAGCATCTCGTTATATAACACCGTTCATGACAGAGACTTCACTTCATTAGGATGACCATAGGTAACATGACCTCAATCCTGAGTGAGTTGGGAACTCCTACCATTGATGGCGATCCTTTGATTTGTATGGGTGCGAGTGGCTAGTTTGCCGATTCAAACCTACCATTTTAGGGATTCGTCTGATTTGGGAGCTGAGAACTTAGCTACACAAGATGGAATTCACTCCTTCCCCAAGGCAGGGGTAAGTAGATAGATAGCTCCCTTAAGGGCTGATTCCGGGGCTTGAACGATGTGGCACCATACACCTTCTCCTGGCTTGAGAGGTGTTCACACATAGTTGGACTATGTTGTATTGTTCATTAGAGGAATCAGTAGTACTTAAGGAGTGAGATGTAACTACAGGGGCATAACAGTAATTTGGCCCATATGTACTTACAAGCATCTGTGAACGGTCATCATACTCATGATTGGTTATATCCGATGGACACAGAAATATATCCGTGGTAAGAAGAGTTCAACTGTTGGTCTTTAGTGGAATACCTGACAGTTAACAGATAGTGGATCTCGTGGCTAAAGAGTTTAGTCAGCTATTCACATACCGTTGGAGCTTCGAGCCACAGGTCCATTAGGTCCCCTGGGTAGCTTGGATAAAGTTTAGAACCAGTATTTTGGTTAGTTTGAAATGTTCAAATTGACAAGAGGAAGTTTAATTATATATGATATAATTGGCAAATGTATGAGATACATTATTTTGGAGGAAATTAGATATAAATATGATTTATCAAGTAGAGGAAAAAATACTATAGTAGATATATGATATCAAACTATAGGATATAAATATAATATGATTATATTTATTACTTAATTAATTGATTAATTATATGATAATTAATCATTTTTCCATGTTCGGACATGGGTTAGTGAACAGCATTGGTTTTGGTAACCGATGAGTTAAAATGAATTTTTTTTTATTTTTTAATGCTTCAGTCGATAGTCAGTCATTCGCCCAAGAGAATTCGAAAGCATGCTGGTGTTTTGTAAAACGATCGCTCGAGAGACTATGCGATAGCTCTTCTTCGCCTAAACGATCGCACACTCTCGCTTACGCGATTGGATAGCTTCTTTAAACGATCGTATAGTGTACCGATTTAACTAAACGATCGTACACCTTTTCCTAAATGATCGTTTAGCAAATCCTACACGATCGTGTAGCTTCTCTATGCGATAAGCACTTCTGCTATGCGATAGCGTTGTTTTCTCTCCCACTTGCTTATCGCCTACACGACTCGTTTTCCCTTCGTCCTCTACCAAATTCAACATAGCCCACCCTTTGGGTTTTCATTCCGAGAATACCCGAGGCTCATTAGTGGTGGTGTCATCCCCGTTGCGGTCGTGAGTTCGCGTTGTTCGTGCTACTGCAGTTGACGTTGTCCACCGGGCGTTAATAGATCACTTGGATGGTTTCACTGCGTTGGAGTTTCAAAGTGTGAAGATTGCCTTCAACTAGTATGGAACTCTGTCTCCTTGTTATTATCTTTGTTCATAGCATGCCATTAGTTAGATTTTATTTGCATAACTGTATTTGTTGAATGTATAATGTTATATTTCGGTCACAGTGAGATCGGAGCAATCTGAACATGCTCGAGGAACTCTACGATATGAGATCCTTCAAATCCCATGTGAGCATTTATCTTATCTTTGTTATGGATTTTAAATGTTTAATCCATTTTATAACAACTTATAAAATTTTAGACATGCTTTTCATCTGTAACATACATCAAGCATTACAACATTTAATATAACTATTTATATTAAACACTTGAAACCCTAACACATGCATACTATACATTATAACTATTTATAACATACTTTAAATGCATGCTACATGCTTCCTATGGTGGGATTTTAAATCTACATGACATATTGTAGGCAAATACAAGATTTATTTAATTATAACATACATTCACAATGCATAAATAATTAAATACCCTGATATGGATTATTTTTGGCATCTTAAGCAAGCAATCAACATAAGTTATTACAATAATAGCTAAAAAAAGCTTCAATCAGCCTTTGGGCCGCACGAACCGACCCAAACCAGACCCAAATTAGACCTTCAAGGCTCCAAAATGGGCTAAACCAGTCAAAACAAGGCTGAACCGGTCCTCCATGAACTGAATCGGCCGAACCAGTCCACTCTCGAACTGCCCAAGTCGCACGTGCACATGTTCTGGGTTGGGATGAATAGTTTTGCAGCGCTTCATCCCAGCATTGCAACGCCATGGGCTGTCTGAAGGGTAGTGTTGCGATGCTCTATGGGCAGTGTTGCAACGCTACATTGCAGTAGCTTTAAAACAGGCTTTCTGTAGCTGACCTTTCTCACTTCTTTCTTCAATTACAACCTATTGCAACTCTATTGACTCTAACAAATTTATAGACACTTAATCACACATTAAGACCCATAAACAAAAAGCTAATTACAACAATTTATACTAAATTAAAGAGAAATCTAATGCCAAAACTGAAATTATTCATATCAGTAACCGTTTCTATACAACCTATGAAAATCACCCACCAAGCTAAATTTAACACAAATTGAGTGCATAAATCATGCTCTAATACCAATTGATGGAGTTAGCATGCAATTAGCGGAAGCAATTAAGATCTTAAACACTCTAATTACATCAATTTTAGCATAGAAATATGCAAGTTCATAAACTAAAATATAGGATTTTGAAGGAATACCTTTGAAGAACTCTTCAATCTTCAAATCCAGCTTGATCTTCACTCCAAATGCTTGTAGACCACCACTTGATCTTCCTACTATTCTCTAGAACTTTAGACTAAATTGTGGGATCCAAAATGAGCTGAATTTAGGAAAGATTGGAAAGAAAATCTGATTTTTGGTGTTAAAGGGTTGAAGAATCTTTCTTCAACTAAATTTTCAGAAAAATCTACATTGTATGTCCTCTCTTTAGCTGAAATGAAATTGATCTACATCAAATTTAGCATGCCAATCCATTTCACCATAGATTGACACCAAATCCATTATCTATTTAGGTGAAAATGTTGGTGGATTAAGTGGGAAAAACTCACTTAGCCACTTTTCCAGTTTTTAATAAATTTTTTTATTTTTAATTTAAATTTTAAAACTTAAATTAAAACAAAAAATTGATTTTATTATTTTAATTTTCATATATTCAAATTATCTTTTAAATAAAATTAATTCAAACAATTAATTTTAAAATAAAATTGATTTAAATAATTAATTAAAAATTTTAATTAATTGAATTAATTTAATATCAAATATTAAATTAATTAAACATCAATTCATGTATTTAAATCAAATTTAAATATAGTAAAATTCTCCAATTTTGTTTAATTTGATAATTAAACATATAATGATATCGTATGTAATTATTGATTTCGTTAATTCAAATTTGAACGTTTCAAATTTACTCATCACGCTATTCTAAGGTTTAATCAATTTGTGAGCTAGTAGGGAGACATGATGAACCTACAAATCATGGGCTCCAATGATCTAAGATTAAGCGACTAAACTCTTTAACCTAATTAACCAACATTCGTTAGCTACCGAGTCACTCTACTAAAGCCCAGTAGTTGCACTCATATGTTTCTGTCCACTTCATTTAACCATAATCAGTAAGTCAACCCTTCATAGATTGTTCGTAATAACGACTGGGTCAAAAGTTGTTTTATCCCTAAGATTACATCTTGCTCTTTAAGTCCCACTAATCCTCTAATGAACAATTGGTTTGTGATCTAATCACTAAATCAAGTCCCTGTCGAGCCAATGAGGGGGTGGGGCCCGCTGTTTAAGAACTGAAGTCAGTACTTAAGGGAACAACCTCTTTACTATCCCTAAAAGCAGGTAGAAGTAAATTCCATCTTGCACCTTATGTCCCTAGCTATCTGCCCAATCTTACCCCTGAAATGGGAGGCTTATAGAGCCAGCACTATTGAGCCAACGCTCACCTAAGCAAATCTAAGGATAATCCCGAATAAATAAGAGTTGATAGTTAGCTCAGGATTAAGGTCAAGTTACTTAGGTCATCACTTTGAAATAGTCAGTCGTAAACAGTAAACAACATTATAAAGTAAGCATGACTTATTTCTTGGTCTAATCTTATACAAACTCTTTGCATAGGACATCTTCACTCACATGTCTCCACATGAACGATTCAGGATCACATTGTTTGTACTAAATACAAAGTGGGCCGCATCTAGTAGTGTCCCCAAAATAAGGTACCTAGCCTTATCCATATCCTATTAAGTTTTGGCTATCTACTTGAACTTGATCAACTCTTATGTCTCCACATAAAGTACAAATACTCATGTAATAGCGTGGATCTTAGTTTATTGGATTTAGTATAATTTACATATTCAATAATAGTTTTATTGAACAAAATCTCAATAACATCTTTATTGCAAATAAAATATGTTTAATTTTACAAATTGCGAGTTTTAGGATATACAACTCAATTGCATATAGATGATCTTCTCAAGATTACCATTTAAAAAGCCAGTCTTGTTGTCCATTTTTCATATCCCATAGTCATAATATGTGGTAATGGACAGGAGAATCTGGATAGACTTAAGCATGACACAGGTGAGAAAGTTTCCTCATAGTCCACTTCCTTAACTTGGATATAACCCTTTGCCACAGTCTAGCCTTAATGGTTCCCATTTACACTTTTTTTAACTCTTGTAGCTCTGTTTGCAACCTATAGAATTTACCCCATCAGGTTGATCTACAAAATCCCAGATTGAATTGAAGTACATAGACTCCATTCGAGATCCATAGCCTTAACCAAATTCATCTATGTCGACATTATCCATTGCTTGTTTATAGAACAATGGTTCCTTAACTTCGCCAACTGATATATGGCGGTCAAAGTTTCTGTTAAACCCATATAATGAGTAGGTGGATTCGAAACCCTCCTACTACATCGAGACTCTCTCAACTATTGAGGTGGATGTGCTTGACTAGATGATCAAACACCAACAACTTTTTTTTGATGTACTAGCCTCTTTAAAATCTTACTAACTAATTTAAGATTTTTAATTGATACAACTCCAAAGTTTACGTGGATATACAATTTATTTCCCCCTATTTTGAAAAGCATCCACTAAATCAACACTATTTAAGAAAATGTTATTTACCACAGTATTTAAAATTTAACAAGACACTACCGATGGTTTAAATCAACACTTTTTTAGTCATCTATAAATACTTTAAAAAAAAAAAAAAGGCATGCCAAACAGTATTTAAAATGTCGTTGAAATGTCAATGTTTCAATTTTATAGAAATATTGATGAAAATATCGATAAAATGTCAATATTTCTAAAAAAAATACAATTTTTTTTAAATGATTTATATGAGTAAATAAACGATTTATGCTTTTTGAACAAGCTAACATGTTTATTATTTATATTATATCTACATTAGTTAATTTCATTGCTCATTTTTTTATGTTTCATAATTTTTCTTACGATATAATGAAAATGTTGACGTTGAACTCATTGAAATATAGACATATTGATCGAATTATTGACATGATGAAATTTAATACAAGATGTTAAACACGCTTACTATATTACTCATTAATGTCAACCCTTCTTCCTATGAATTGAGATGTTGGAAGAAAAGAATTTGGATTCTGTTATTGAAAGAAAACAAGTATAAATTAAAGAAAAAATGGAGCAATTTATCAATAGAAAAACAATTACATTTTGTTTATTAGTTACAAAAATTTATTTGTTACATTCTGTTATAACAATTTATTTGTTACAACAGTTATGATTCTGTTTGAGTTTGTTTGTATTTTCTAGCTGTTAGTTAGTCAAGCAAATTAACAAGTTATTCTATAAAAGGAACTTGAAGTATGTAAATACAATAAGTGAAAGTAATAAGAAAGTATTTCCACATACCTTTTCTCTCCATTTTTTATGGTATAAGAGCATTTCCGCAAGAGAGAAAATTAAAAATCCACCCGAACGCCATTACCCTCGTGCAGTCCTATCATGACGACATCAGAGAGTTCAACGTCCAGCAACTCTTCGGAACTCGACACCCAAATGAATTCCTTCATCCTTCATCATTCAATCATCCCAACCACCAATCTGGTATCTACACCACTTGCGAGATCAAGCAACTACTCTTCATGGAGCAGAGCAATGAAACTTGCATTATTAGGGAAGAACAAGATTGGTTTTATTACTAGAACGATTGAAAAACCATCAGAAGGAAGCTTACAATCAGCATGGTGATGTAATAATGATGTGATAACCTTATGGATTATCAACTCAGTTTCAAAAGAAATTGTTGCCAGCTTAGTTTACAGGGGAAGCGTCAAAGAGATATGGGATGAATTAAAAGAAAGGTACCGTCAGTCCAATGGGCCACATATATACCAGTTGAGAAAGGATCTTGTAACTACTACTCAAGGAAACCTTTTAGTGGAAGTATATTACGCAAAAATCACTACGATATGGCAAGAACTTGTTGAATACAGAACAATGGATGAATGTACTTGTCAAGGGTCAAAGAAGATGATAGAATTCTTGAATGCAGAATTTGTAATGACATTCCTTATGGGCTTAAACGAGTCATATGCACAAATCAGAGCACAAATTCTATTGATCGACCCTCTGCCAACAATAAACAAGGTATTCTTTCTTATCATCCAAGAAGAAAGACAAAGATCCATTGGATCCACACCTACAATTGAAAGTATAACTCTAATGGCTAATGCTGAGAAAAGGTTTACATCTGAGAAATCTAAGAAGAAAGATACTCGGCCAGTATGCACTAACTGTGGATATAGAGGTCATATTTCTAACAAATGTTATAGACTACATGGTTATCCACCAGGGCATAGACTAGCAAATAACAATTCAGTCCATCAACAAAGGTCGCAGAACTCTATGCAAACTAGTAATGAAAAGCCATTAGAAGCTCCTAAGAGCAATCAGTCTGCCTTCTTTGCCAGCCTGAATAATGACCAATACTCACAGCTCTTGAACGTGCTGCAAATACACTTGAATACTCAACAAATTGATGAGATCCCTAAGACAGATACTACTCACATAGCAGGTACATGTCTTTCTACTTCACTCATCGATTCTTGTTGGATCATTGATTCTGGAGCCTCTTCTCATATATGCCATGATAAATCTATGTTTAAAGAACTACACATCACACAAAATATGTCAGTTATACTACCAACTAAAGCTCGTTTGAAGGTTGAGTATGTAGGGGACATTCTAATAGCTAAACAGTTGATATTGAAGGATGTTCTATACATTCTTCATTTCAAATACAACCTGCTATCAGTGAGTGCTTTACTTAAGGATGGAAGATATTCTATATCCTTTACTAACACCAATTGTATCATTCAGGACAAGTCAGTTTCAAGAACGATTGGGAGGGCTAAACTAATCAATGACCTATACTTACTCAAAGTAAATGATGAAAAGAATAAAGACTTGTCTATTGAATCTGCTGACTTGGCCTATTAAACTGTTGTGTGTTTTTGTGTAGCTTTCGCAACTAACTTGACCATAATCGTATGGTGATACCTTTTTATTAGTAGAATAAAAGAATGTCCCAAAGATTAATAGAGATTTCTGATTTTGCAAATTGTAAACAATTATGTCCATTTGTCCTTTAGCATAAAACAGAAGCGTCTTTTCATTTCCTGCCTTAAATAAATGTTGTTTGGAATATTTTCGACCTTGTGCACTGTGATATATGGGGTCCCTTTAAAAACCCGTTACACATGTAGGTCAACACTTACTTTGCACTTGTTTTGATGATTAATCAGGTACACTGGATACATCTTTGAAATAAAAGTGACATTCCTACAGTATTCCCGTTTCTTCAAACTTGTTGAGAGACTAATTCAAGAAAATCAAAAGTTTTTCAGTTCTGATAATGGTTCGCTGATTACAATTTTCAGTAGATTTTGCCAAAACGGAACACTCATAGTTTGCGCATGTGCATATACTTCCTCAACGAATTATGCGTTTGAAACATCAACACCTCCTTAACGTTAGCAAGAGCCCTAATGTTTCAGTCCAATGTTCCTCTTCTACTTTTTGGGGAGAATGCGTCCTCACTTGGCAACAAGTACTTAATCAACAGAATACACCGTATGGGTTTTAAACTATCCACAGCACTCCTCATGCTGTTTTCTGTTTAAACAAAACTGTGAACTATGGCTTCAATAGACATTCGAATGCCTTGCCTATGCCTTTCCTAAACAACATCAACAGGTCTAAATTCCGATTCCAAAAGCAAGACCATGGTGTCTCATGGGATAATCCATAGGTTAATAAGGGCTATAGGCTATATGATATTGACTAAAATGACAATTTTTTATATTCCAGGGATGTCTTATTCTTTGAAGAAAGGTTCCCATTCCAGTCTATCAGAGACAACAAGCCAATTTCAATGATTTTATTGTATTAGTTCGTCATACTAAAGGCCACTATCTGATCACTTTGAAAACCAAGGTATTTACTGAAATCTTTGTTGTTAAATACCCTTAGAACACTTATGTGAGGATAACCACGGTATTGATGATTCAACAACCTCATATTGAAACCTTTCAGAAGACTTCATACCAGAAGGTCATCGAGAGCATATGAACCACACCTCCTACCTAACTAAGACTTTTACTGTACCTCACAATCCACCAGAAAATGCAACTTCCTTTCCTCTTCACAAATACCCATCTCAGTGATTATACTCTAACAACAAAAACCATAAGACATACATCCTAAATGTCAACTTCCAATCTATGAACCCCACCTATTACCATACCAAAGTCGCGAACCACTAGATTTGGAAGAAGCGCATGGCAGAGGAAAATAGAAGCCAATGGGAACGACACGATAATACATGGACTAATTGTCTCTCTTCCAAAGATATCATAACCGTAGGCTCGTAAATGGGCTTTAACAAAGTCAAGTCACAAATAGAGATTGGGAACAGTTTGATAGATATAAGGCGAGCTTGTAGAAAAAAGGCTACAATCAATAAGAGGAATATGATTCTCAGACACCTATTCTCTCACCTGTCGCCAAAATTGTCTATACTGTTAAAGTCCTCCTTCGCCTTCCATTGCATCCTAACATTATTGGTCATCCACCAAAATGGACCATCAATAATGGCCTTCCTAAATGGTGATTTGTTTGAAGAAGTGCCATATGTCTTTGCCATTGGGTTATCAAACCTACAAGTACCACGAAAGGGTGAGAAACTAGCCTGCAAACTTAACAAATCTATATATGGGCTGAAACAAGCCTTGAGACAATGGTTTCTCAAGTTTACAGTTACTCTAATCTTCACATGGCTTTCATCAATCCAAGTCTGATTATTCTCTTTTATCCCGAGGACATGGACATGATTTTGTAGCATTGTTGGTATATGTAGATGGCATATTACTAACCGGACCATCCCTCAAATAATCAGCTTAGTCAAAGAAGTCCTCAAGGACATTCCAAACTCAAGGATTTAGGCCATGCGAAATATTTTTTTGGGATTAGAATAATCCAGATCTCAACCAAGGGATCATGATTTCCCATAAGAAAGGATTGCTCGACATAAATACTGAGGATA
>NC_052359.1:12068196-12077395 GCF_009727055.1 Benincasa hispida
AGAGAGAGATTATCAAACCTACAAGTACCACGAAAGGGTGAAGAAACTAGCCTGCAAACTTAACAAATCTATATATGGGCTGAAACAAGCCTTGAGACAATCGGTTTCTCAAGTTTACCAGTTACTCTATCTTCACATGGCTTTCACAATCCAAGTCTGATTATTCTCTTTTTACCCGAGGACATGGACATGATTTTGTAGCATTGTTGGTATATGTAGATGGCATATTACTCAACCGGACCATCCCCTCAAATAATCAGCTTAGTCAAAGAAGTCCTCAAGACATTCCAAACTCAAGGATTTAGGCCATGCGAAATATTTTTTTGGGATTAGAATTAATCCAGATCTCACAAGGGATCATGATTTCCCAAAGAAAATAATTGCCTCCAATATACTGAGGATACTGGATTTCTTGAAGCTAAACCAGCTACAACTTCTAATGGAATCCCAAATTTGAAACTAATCAAAAAATGAAGGAAAGCTTTCACTAAAAGGCAGATGACATCACATGCTTTTAGAGAGACCTGATTGAAGACTATATATGCTTCTTCAAATAATCTCGACCAAAGACATATGCTTTGCTCGTATTATTGGCTAAACAATTTCATCCACAGCCCACAAAGCTCACTTAAATGCTCTCATTGAATTCTACGTACTCCAGGTACCTAAAAGGGTCCTCCTAGAGAAGGCATATTTTAATTCAGCCCTACACTTCCTTTCATTTAAAAGCCTTTGTGGATGCTGCATTGGGGATCATGTCCTGATACACTAGTAAAAGATCCATTACTGGTTTCTTGCATATTCCTAGGGGCATCTATCATATCATGGAATCAAGAAACAAGCCAGCCGTTTCTAAATCTTTGTAGAAGTGGAGTACAAGGGCACTAAGCCTAAGTTATAAGTGAATTAATGTGGATCTCTCAACTCTCAAAGATCTTCAGGTTAAGATCCTAATGCCCCTATCGTATTCTGTGACAATCAAGCTGCTATTATCATTGCCTATAATCCAATGTTTCATGAGAGGACAAAACACATAGAAATTGATTGTCATTTTGTTCGGGACAAGATAGCTGATGGGTTCCTTAAGGTTCTCCCTATCCAATCCAGTCAACAACTCGCAGACATGTTTACTAAAGCATTGCCTACATCTGTTTTGTCTAAACTAGTATCCAAATTGGGCATCATTGATATTCATCGTCTAACTTGAGGGGGAGTATCAACAGTAAAATAGTTACAACAATTTATTTGTTACATTATGTTATAATAATTTATTTGTTACAACAGTTATGATTCTGTTTGAGTTTGTTTGTATTTTTCAGCTGTTAGTTAGTCAAGCAAATTAACAAGTTCTTCTATAAAAGGAACTTGAAGTATGTAAATACAATAAATGAAAGTAATAAGAAAGTATTTCCACATACCTTTTCTTTCCATTTGTTACAATTTATATTCAATAAATTGTAACAATACATTAATAATAATTGCATATGAATTAAATTAAATGACACATTCTACTTTACAAATTTAGAAGGATCAAATTTGTGTGTAAAAAATTCCAATTAATAATATGAGAGTAAAATAAACAAAGAGACGAGGCAGCAAGAGCTTAAGGTTGAGAACTCCAATGTCTTGCTCTTTCAAAGCCATTTGTACAATTCTCAAAATCCTCAATGGTTTGGTCAATCTCTTCTTGAGTGTTCATCACAAATGGCCCAAACTGCACAACACTCTCATTCAATGGCTGACCCCCAACCAATATGAACCTTAACGCTTTGGAGGAGAACTTGTTCCAAACTTCCAACCCATCCCCATTCCCCAATAAAAGAAGGTGATGTGGCATAATCGGCATCGATTTCATGCTCCCGAACACTCCACCCTCGCCTTCTAGCACGTACACAAACGCGTTCCACCCCAACGGGATCGGCTGCTCAATGCGAGATCCTGGGCTGAGAGTGAAGTCCAAGTACATGGTTGGAGTTTTGGTGTAGATTGAGGATTTTGCTCCCAAGGCCTCTCCAGCTATCACTCTCACTTTTACTCCTTCTTTTGTAGCTTCTACTACGTCCTCGTTGTGTATTTCTTGATACCTCGGTTCGATCCTGTTGTTCAAAATTTGTTTTTAAGATGATTTTAAAAAATTAGAGAAAATATCAATTTATACCTTTAAACTTTGGGTGTTTAAAGAATTAGCCGATTAATCTAGGATCGTTGGAGCCTATGATCTATAGATCCATTAGGTCCCCTACTAGCTCACATTCTTTTATTTTCATAAGTCAATCAATTTAGACCCTTCACTACAATTACTTTTGTAAATCATCCATGCATTAATTTTCAAACATGTATAGACTTCTTTAAATATCGATTTTACAAAATGGACTACTAGCGTGAATGCATGTATGGTTTTAAAGGAAATTTGTCTAAGAGTCTAAATTATTCCATTCATGAAAGTTTAGGCTTCGTTGGGTAACAATTTGATTTTTTTATTTTCATTTTTTTAAATTAAGGATATAAACATTACTCCCACCTCCAAATTTCTTTCTTAGTTATCTATTTTTTATCAATAGTCTAAAAAACCAAGCCAATTTTTTTAAAAAAAAAGCATTTAAATTTTTTTTTTTTATTTGTGGAATTTGGCTAAGAATTTAACAATTGTACTCGATAAAGATGCAAATCATTATAAGAAATGAGAAGAAAATAGAGACGACAAATTTTAAACTTATACAGTTCAGAGTTTAAATTGATACAATTATTAATTTATATTTAAATTAATACAATCTTTAGAGTTTACGGGTATAAATTTATATTTTCCAAAAAAAAAAAAAAACTTTATAATTGCAAATCAAATCAAATCTAGTTTTTAACTTTGGACTTTAGTTGAACTTACATTTTGTGTTTGGAGGAAAGATTGATCCAAAGTTGTAAGCCATGTTGGGTGCCATGGGAGGCAGGCATTTCAGAGTGAACAATGCCTTTGCCTGCAGTCATCCATTGCAAGTCACCAGCTCCAATTCTTCCTTTATGCCCTTTAAAATCTTCATGGTTCATTTCTCCCTTGATATAAAAAACAAGGCTCACTTGATTGAGTCTAAATAAGGTTTATAATATCAATGATGATGAAAATATCGAAACTTTAATTTTACAAATTTGAAATATCGAAAAAAAATATTGTTGCTGTTATATTTTTGAAGAATATTATAAAAACAAATAAACATCTATGATTTTTAAATAAATTAGTGATATTTTGGTAACTTATTTTCTATATTTCGTGAATTTATCTATAATATAATAAAAATATTGATTCATCCTACATTGTTGACATAGAACTCATGTGAAAATATTAACGAGAAATTTAATACTAGGTCCAAAACTACCTTCACTTTTTTATCCCAATCACCAAAAAAAAAAAAAAGCAGATACATTTAAAAAAAGATATTTGCTCAATCAAAAATAATAATTGACAATTATTAAACACGGGTTGCATAAAGATGAGTACAACTCAAAATATAGATTTTGTTTTTTTAAGATATGCTTATTTGGTAACAAATAAAAGGTAATTTAGGAGAGATAATTAGAAGTTAATTAAAAATTATATATATATATTTTTTTAAAAAAGTAAAAATAATACCTGTAACATGTAGGTGACAGTTTCAAATCCTCTATGAGGATGATCAGGAAACCCAGCAGGTGCAGTAACTATAATAATAAAATGGAAAAAATAAATAAACTAAATTTATTTAATTTTCTCTTCTTCTTCTTAATGTCCAACACAATATTAATTACAAATTAAAATTTGAGAGATTTTGAGAAGTGGGTTACCAAAAAACTCATCAAGAACAAGGAATGGATCAAAGTATTTGAGCTCAAACCTGAAAAATAAACAAATAAATACATAAATAAAATTTAAGAAATCCCATTAAAATGGAAATTTAAAAAAAGAAAAAAGAAAAAAGGAAAAAAGACCTGCCGATGCTTCTTCTTACAACAGCGCCAAGGCCTTCATGTTGAGGTCTAGCAAGAAATTTTTTAACCAAAAAACGAGGATCTTTTATTGAACTAAAACTTTGTAGAGCCATATCTTTAAAAAAAAAAATTAAAAATTTCTTATTTTTGGTTCTTTTCTGATGATTTTTTCCCCCGAAATTGCCTGATTTTTGTGATATATTTATAGAGAGAAAAAGAGAGATTTTAAATAATTAATTTTGAAATGTTTGAATTTGGGAGTTGGGAACTTGGGAGAGGTCAAAGGGAAAGAGATTGCTTGAGGAAGAGGGAAGAGAAGAAGAGAGTCGGTTTTTTTTTTCTTTTTTCTTTTTTCTTTTCTTTTCTTTTTTTTTTTTACTTCTTAAATTTTTGGACCATAATTAATAAATGTACGTATGTCAGCATGACGTGGGATGACGTCGTTCATCTACGACTTTGAGTTTTGAATCTTGGCCGTTGGATTGTGGCCAATTGCGGTGTTTCTGTTTTATTTGTTTCTGGGTCCTTTCCTTTCTTAGTCGGGTCTTGGAAATGGCCTACTAATAGTACTAATAGCTGATCATAATCTGGCCTTAAAATAATAATAATAACAAATAAATAAAAACAAATAAGGTGCATCTAATCCATAATCCTAAAGGTTTTAAACACTCGATGACTCGAAAAAAAATCATCAATCCAATTCAATCCATATGATATGGGTCAATTATCAATTTATTTGGATTGAGTTGAGTTCAAATAAATGAAAACTTTATGGATTGAATTCGTTCATGATCTCACTCAAATAACTCAAATCAACCCAAACCAATTCGAATTTATCATTAACTTTAAATGGTATATCTTTTTGTACTTATGATACAATATATATATATATATATATATATATATTATAGTTTCATTTAATTTCTTTATGTTCTAGATAGTTCATTCTCTAATAACAATAATATTTTAGCATCTCAGAAAGAAAAGTTTCATTATATAAATTGAAAATGAGTTTCTAATTTTAGTTCAATATATATGAAAATAATTAAATTAAATTTTTACATATTAAAATTTTATTTTTTTTAGAATAAATATTTAAATAAATGATCTGGGTAATTGAAACCAACCTAACCCAAATATTTTATGGTAGGGTTGGGTTGCATTTATTTTTTAATAAAGATTATTTTAGTTAAAAAAAAATTTACAACTCAAACAATCGGTTGGGTCTGAAAAGTTTTTAAATTTGACCCAACTCAACTCACGAATACCCCTACATAATTTTATGCCCATTTCTTCTTTACACACTAAAGATAAAATAAAATTAGTCTACCTTTTCTAAAAAAATTATCATATGACACATTGCTATTGATATTGTTGTAATTGCACAAAAGATGGGTACAATAATGAAACGTTAAAGTATTATTTTAGTGTTGTGCTTTTGGTTTATGTAATTTAAATTGCTCAATCCATGTACTTCCAATCTAGGTTTAAAATTTCAATCTCGATGGAAGTATCAAGGTCTTGATTTTATGAAATTATTGATGCCGTAGAAATTTCAGAAAATTTTATGAAAATTGTTATTATTAATTAATAAAACTTTGATTATGGTTTAAACACTATATTGTAAGATAATATTTAATTGTATATTATAAATGTACGTGAGCAATGATAAAAGAGCAAAAAATTTAAAAAGAAATGAAAAATAATTATAAAATAATATAAAGTTTAATAATATTTTGAGATGAAATGATATGAAAATGGAAGTTTGGATGGTAAAAGAAACAAAACTCATATCAATTCAATTTTGACGTGAAATGATGTGAAAATTAAATAGAAAAGATTCGATGAAATTAGATATAGGGATTTTTGTGAATTTTTTAAATTCATTCTTTTGAATGAAAATTTTGGATTTGAAAATTGAGAAAAGTTAGAATTAGAAAAAGTAACTGTTCGCACGAGATTTCAAGAGAAATTTAAGTACAATATCTAATACACAATATTTTGATGCGTTCAAAATAAAAAGCTAGTTGATCTTCTTGTGTTGATCTTCTTGGGTGATCGGCCTTTGGGCTTGTTGATCTTCTTGGATGATCGGCCTTTGGGCTTGTTGATCTTATTGGATGATCAGCCTTTGGGCTTGTTGATCTTCTTGGATGATCGTTCTTTGGACTTGTTGATTTTCTTGGAAGATCGGCCTTTGAGCTTGTTGATCCTCTTGGAGGATTAGTGTTCGCACGAGACTTCTAGAGAAATTTGTTTCGTGGAGTTGAACTTAAGTTGATGTTGATGTTGAAGTTGATTTGATGCGATGTAGCTCGATCTCTAATACTTGATCCTTTGATTCTCTCTCAGTTGAATGCGTATGCTTGATTTGAGGAAGCAAAGCGCGTGATGATCGTAGAGTTGAAGTCTTGGAAGAATACTTGTATCTCTGAAGGACTTCAGTTTTTAAGGGTCTTCTATCTTCTAAGAGTGCAGCTTTAAGAATCTTAGGAGTCTTCTACTTGTTGATGAATTCTCTTTGGACTCTTTAAATATAGAATTGTTTGTATCTTCAAAGCACTTCAGTCTTCAATTGCTTGTATCTTCAAAGTACTTCAGTCTTCAAAGGACTTCAGTCTTTAGGATACTTGTATCTTCGAAAGACTTCAGTCTTCAGATGTGGTCAGTTTCAGGAGTTAAGGAATCTTCTGATGGTAAAGAATTCTCTATAAGCTCTCTGGAGTATAGGATTGCTGACCCATCCAAATGAGGAGAGCTTATCTATTTATAGAATTTAGAAGTGGGTTTGGGCTTGGTTGATCCATGGGTCTGGCCTTTGGGCTCAATTAGTTGGACTTGGGCTTGGTTGGTCATGGGGTTGGCCTTTGGACCCAATTAATCGGATTCAGGTTTGATTTGACATTTGGGTCAAATTCAGCCTATTTTTGGACTTAGATCTAAATAATAATATCAAATTGAGTTCAATTAATCTTATCTGATTCAACGGTCATGATAAAACCACGTGGCGTCATCAATTTAATGATTTGGAATTTCATCATTAATTTAGTAAATGACGTGACAACTTGTGATTGGTCTAAAATTTCTCATTCAACAGTAACACATTAACAAAATTTCATCATTCATTGAAAATGATATTGACATATGAAACTATATATTGGCATGTGAAACTAACTAGTGCATACAATTAATATCATAAAATTAAAAAAACGTAAGCTGAACTAACGTAGTTAATTCTTACCAAATTTGAAATATTCTCAAAATTTCAGGGAGATGGGGGAGAAAATTGAAATTCCCCTCAAAAGGAAAATTTCCACCATGCTTCTAATAAAAAGTTAATCTTGCTTCTAGAAAATAATCAAGTTTGGGTTTGATTTTGCTAAAAAAAGGGAAAAAAATTTAGAGTTGTACTGTTATTTATTTTTTTTTCCCTAAAAACAATATCTATTAACATACCTTTGAAATATATGCACATGATATCATTTGTTATACAAATATATATATATTATTCAATCAATTTCGATAAAAAATAATTTTAAATGACTAAGTTTATAATTTATTGAAAGTATAGACTGCGTTTGATAACTATTTTATTTTTTTGTTTTAAAAATTAGGCCTATAGACATTGGGCAGCATAAATCCTCATGGTTTCACTTTTAGAACCGCTCAAAAACCTCATACCAATGAAAATAATTATCCTCAATTATATACCCATTATCATTCCCTTATCTAACAAATGTGAGACTTTGGTCGCATTCTTACCACAAATTTCTTCCTTTGTTATTTACTTTTCACCAATGATTTGAAAAAAGTCAAATTTTGAGAACTATAAAAAGTAGCTTTCAAAAGGTTGTTTTTGTTTTTGGAATTTTAAGAATCCAATCATTGTACTTAAGAAAATGCAAATCATGGTAAGAAATGTGAATAAAATATGCTTAATTTTTAAAAATAAAAACAAAAAACAAAATAATTACCAAACATGATTAAAATTAAATAATAATTACAGATTAAAAAGGAGTTCAACTCAAAGTGTATGGATCAAAAGGTACCTTAACCAAAAGAAAAAAAAACCTCAAAACTAAAAGAACTTTCTCACCGTTGGATTTCATTCATCTCCGTTCATTTTATTTGATAACAATTTCACCTTTTTTTTTTTTGAAATTTATGTTTGTTTTCATTTAATTTCTTAATTATAGTTTCACCTTTCGTTAAAAAAAACATAGAAATTTTTAATGAATTTCCAAAATCAAACACAACTTTGTTTTAGTGTTGAAAGACACATGACTTTGTGTTTAAACATATGGAGAGAAAATGGATAATAAAACAGAGAATCTTATACGTATAAAGGAAATTTTTTTTTTGTACTTCCTCTATTTATTGTGTGTCACGTTAACATGCTTTTAAAAATAGAGTGAAACCTTCTAACATTAATGTGCAGTCTACTAATATTTATGAATACAAATCTAAAGTATGAAAAAAAGGAGTTTGATATTACCATAATAGTATAAAAATTTTCGTAGAAGCACTGTCTATGCATGGTTACTTTTTAGTAGATAAGAAAAAATATGTTGGGGTGGTTTTTAAAACGATTTAAATCACTTTTTTCATCTTGAAAATAACTTAAACATTTTTAATCATTCAAAATCAATTTTTACACTTCTAAACCAAATTTCATGCAATCTAAATGTTTTTATAATTAAAAACATGTTTCATAGTGATTTTGAATAACGCAAAAATGATTTTAACCATTTCAAAAATCAATCTATCTCTTAGTGTTTTTACCAAATTAGTTATTTTACCATGTAATCAAAAGAAAAAGAATGAAATTAATAAATTATTGTTCATTTTATCTCAACAACAAATCGAGGGAAGAATTTGAATCTTTAATATCGGATCATGTCTTGATTAGCTAAACGAATTATTGTGCATTATCATTTCATGGTTGTTATTAAGCAGTGTTCACGATTTATTTTCAGGAGTTTATTTTTTTTTATATATAAATATTGTGATTAGGAGAAGTATTTAGAGAAATATAGTGGTTTTGAAATTATTTAAAAATCTATGGTTGTTTTGGAGATTTCGAGGCGGGGATTTAGTTTAAAATATTTTATCGAGGTTTCAACCCTCGACCTGTCGAAAATTAAAGAAGAGGTTGAGAGTTTGACCCTCGACCTAAAGGAAATTGAGAAAAAATAATAAATTATTTTTAGAAATTATTTTTATAAAATAAAAAATTAAAAAA
>NC_052359.1:12077400-12351693 GCF_009727055.1 Benincasa hispida
AAAAAAAAAAAAAAGAAAGAAAGAAAAGAGATCTAATTTCCAACATTCGATCTCTAAATTATTAAGAAGAAAAAATTAAGTGGTATATATGAAAAGAGGTCGAATTTCCAACTTTCGATCTCTAAAAAGAAAGAAACCAAGGATCAAAAAGTTATCTTTTCTAAATAAAAATGAAATGTCTGAATGCTTGAGTTTTCAAGGTACGCACTGCTATGTCTCCTGCACACATAATACAAAGCTAGCTGTAAAGTGAAAAAATTCCAGGGAAATTCAAATATTTAAAAATAATAAAATATTTATAGAAATAGTTTTTATAAAATGAAAAATTAAAAAAGAAAGAAAGAAAGAAAGAAAAGAGGTCGAATTTCCAACATTCGATCTCTAAATTATTAAAAAGAAAAAATTAAATGGTATGTATGAAAAGAGGTCGAATTTCCAACATTTGATCTCTAAAAGGCTTAGCGATCGTGTAGCATTTGGTATACGATCGTATAGTAAAAGGTATGCGATCATATAGGTTTTGAGAAGGTCATCGTCTATTTGTAAAAGGTAAGCGATCGTGTAGGAGTTTGTGGGCGATCGTGTAGTAGGGAAAGAGATCTCTAGACGCCATCACAACATGCCCTCATCGTATACTTCCACTATGCGATCGTGTAGTAAAGCTTAACGATCGTGTAGCATTTGGTATACGATCGTATAGTAAAAGGTATGCGATCGTATAGGTTCTAAGAAGGTGATCGTATAATAGTAATAGTTAAGTGATCGTATAGGAGTTTGTGGCCGATCGCAGAGGATTTAGTAAGCAATCGTTTAGTCATACTGAGCGATCATAGAGAAATTGTAAACGGTCATTTAGCTTCTAATAAAGAATTTATTCATCGTTCACTTGTTCTTTCCGGAAGTTTGCACTTATTGTTATGTTAATAAAGAATGTGTAGGGAAGAGTTATAGAGGTTAAGTGTTGAAGTCAAGGGTAAATTATGCGTTGGTACTAAGGATGAATGTATGGGTTGAAAGGCATGATGCATTGATAAGGCTTGCGGCAGCCTCAAGTGTGTGCGAGCAAAGGCGCTGGACGATCGTGTAGCAGATGAGACGTTGGGCACTAAATGATGGACGTTGGGTGCTAGATGATAGACATTGGGTGCTAGATGATAGACGTTGAATGCTAGACGATAGGCGCTAATTTTTAGATTTTTTTTATAAAATGAAAAATTTAAAAAAAAGAGGAAAAGAAAGAAAAGAGGTTGAATTTCCAACATTCGATCTCTAAATTATTAAAAAGAAAAAAAGGGGAAAGTTCAAGGGTTCAAAATTCGACCTACCTAGGTCGAGTTTTGAACCCTCGACCTATTTAAAAATAATAATTATTAATATATATAAAATTTCAAAAGTAAAATATTTTATATTTTAACTACCATATTATTTAATTTTACCTTTATTTCATATGCTTAGAAATATATAGACGTCATATAATTTTTGAAAATATAAATGCATGATTATTTAAATAATTTATGTTTCTTTAATAAGTAAAAAATTTTGTTTTTCTTTCTAAAAAAATAAAAATAAAAAAGAAAAAAATGTTTGTTTTTCCTATGAAAACTTATAAAGTCTACAAACACATATAGATATGTAATAGAGATTCCGCAAAAAACAGGGTGGGACGGAGAACCCTCCCATCCCCGTTCCTGTCCCTACCTTTTCCATTCTCCGTCTGCAAATTTTTCAGTTGGAAAAGGGACAAGGATTCTTCGCAAATTTTTTTCCTCCATCACTTTTTCTAACACTTTTCTTTTTCAATTAAATATATATTTACAACAATTTCTAGACATATCAATACTACTTTAATTTTAAATATTACATTTTGGAAAAACAATAATCATTCAATTTAAAAAATATAATTAAAAATGCTAAATTCTCATAATTTATAAATTAAATATCAAACAATTAGAACACTTTCTTAAATATTACAACATCTAAAAATTAAAATAATAAAGTCTTAAACTTAATATAATTAAACCTCCATAATTATCTAACAAAATCTAATATATATATATATATATACAAAAGTCGGGGCGGGCGGGACATGGGTGAGTGGGTCGGGGAATATATTCCCCATCCCTGGTCCTGAATTGCAAATGGAAAAAAATTTTCCACTTCCTCCCACATTCCTTGTGTATTCAGGGATTCTCCGTTCGAGTCCCGACCCATGGGTTATTTGGACATCTTTATATGTAAGATTTGTGCAAAAATTATCTTTAAATTATGTACTATTCCAATATTGTTTTTTCAATCTTTTGATAACTTACGTTCTATTTTATAATAATTTGATTTGTTAAAAAAAAAAAATTATACTATTTACTCTCAATTTCTTATAATGTTTGTCACATTTCTAAGCAAAATAATCAAATTCTTAGTCAAATTTCAAAATAAAAATAGATTTTTAAAAACTACATTTTCTAGGCTTATATTTGTAATCCATTTCATTTTTTTGTTTTTTATTGTTGAAAATTAAACTTAGTTACTCAAATCTAGGCACACTCACAAAGTTGTTGAACTAAACAAAACATTATTTACTATTTACATTAATTTCATAAGTTATTTAGTAAAAAAAAAAAAATTTATATTAGGTTCAAGATTTTTATAAAATGCTTATTATCAAATATTAATATTAAGTTACCATGATTTTTTTATCCAGATTTTACAAATATATTTTTTTTCATGTATTTCAATAAATCTTAAAATTAAAAAAAAATGTATCTTTAATTAAGATTTATGAAAGTATAATGACAAAATTTGGACATTTGAGAGTCAAATGACTATAATAAAATGAAATAAGTATGCAATAATTAATATAATATTTGAATTCCAATTTTTTAAGAGAAATACTTAGGTACTTGTAGGTACAACCATGCATGTAATTGTCCAACAAAAAATTATCATGTGACAAAATTTTTATTTTTTATTATTTTTTGTATAAAGTAAATGAGAGAATGAATTAGACATATCTTAGTTTACACCTAATCATTTCTCTTTTTTCAGTATAATAAAAGTGGATAGATTAGAGACATATTGATAGATTCGCAACACAATATTTTTTTTATACCTATTTAGTTAAGCTAATTTCAACTATATTTTAACTCAACTTAAAAACTCGAATAAACTAAATAAGATTTTATTTTTTATTATTTTTTGGTATATCAACGTCAATCTATTAGTATTGATATGAAATCAAGAATTGGGATGAAGAAATGAAATGGGGAAGTGAAAAGAAACATTCAGATTCAAAGGTCAACACGTTGTTAAATGGTGGGCCATTGAAATTGAGGTTATGGATCACAGATTTCGTGGGCCTGGGCCCATTATGACATCAGTCATGTGGAAGCATGACGCAATAGAAACCATAATAAATAATTTAAAATTAACTGTCAATTGACGACGTGTCGACTTTCGTAACCGTCCGACAGATTGGAAGGTCCACGTTGTATTTTATCATTTTTTATTTTTTCGCCATGATGATGAGACAACTAGAAATGATGATGTCTGTATCACTTCCATTTTCTTCTTCTCCTTTGGCTATTCAAATTTCAAACATTACGATTTTTTTAAAATAAAACTAAATAAGTAACACTTTAATATTTAATTTTATATTTTAAAATACCATTTTTATATTATCAAATTTGATTTTAAATAATTAAAAATATGTTTAAGAGTCATTTTAAAAATGATAAAAGTGATTTGGACTCAGCACCAATTTTTGTACCGTTTACAAATTTTCATATGACAAATTTTCTTTAAATACTTTTATTTTTAATGCATGATTAAAGTGAGTTACCAAAAATTGATGCAACCAAAGATAAATAAAGTATTGCCCTTCTAAAAGTTTTTTTTTCCCTTTAAATATTTCATGACTTGTCTTTTCATCCACAATGGAGTCACGAAAAATTGGAAATTAAGGGAAGATACAACTTCATTTTTGCTCAATGATTATCGATATAACTCGATTTGTTATGATTATATCTTTGTCGATACAACTTTATTTTATCTAAATAACCACATTTTTTTTTTGTGTTATTTTCAACTATGCTTATTAATTGAACAAAATATTAAAGCATCTTTACTTTCAAATGACCTAAAAAAATTTAAAGTTACCATTTATGGTTTTTTTTTATGATGCTTTGATAATATAAAGGTAAAATGATAATTATTACTGTGTAGAAACCTACATTGGGTTCTTATTAAATTATTTTGATGAAGTATCCTCTCCCCTTCCTCCTCTTTCTAGTGAAGAAAGAATAAAGAGAACACTAGGTAATTAAAGGCAAGAGGGAGGTAATTGTTGACCAAAAGCAGAACCCCTAACATTATGGCAAATGGAAGTTGACTTCCCACCACCATTGAAAGGAAGGTTAATGTCTTGCAACACTATACCTTGACATGGAAAAATTTGGCTGCATTCAAAATTTACTGCCACTTGGGTATTTGAAGTCCCCCTTATGCCTTCATATCTCACATCTTTAATCTGCACTCTTGACTTACTCTGCCAACAACAAGACCACATTTTCCTTTAGAATCTCATATATATGTCCATCATATTACCATCTTTAATACTTGCTAAAACCCTAATAATGCTCTTAAATTATCTTATACATACCATTTCATTTGGACCGCAAGAGTCGGGGCAATACATTTGATCAATGAGGATAGGGTTTTTGACATTATTCATTTGTAGATTCCGGTATGAGACCTTGCTAACCAAGCTAGAATATGAAGACGACCATGATTTGATTCTCACACCGTTGGACGTTCCAATGAATATGGAGTCTCTTATTGTGACTTCAAAGACATCTTCTTCGTTTGGGTACTTTCCGAGGCTACCGATGCTGATTCCATGGCCAGGACCACACTGAATGTTGGTTATGTTGATGAATTTGCTTCCAGGACCTAAGGAGATGCAATCATCTCCAGTACTGATTACTGAATGCATGATGTTGATACCACTTGATGATGAAATGTGGATTCCATCTGTGTTGGGACTGTCTGTTGGAGCTATCACTGTAACGTGATCAAACATGACATTGTGACATCCATGCACAGCGAAATGAAAGAGTTTGCTGTTGTAGGATTTTATGTTCCTAATTCTTGCAGTGTTGATATTAGTGAGTTTCATAGACTACATAGAATAATATCAAATTGTTAGATTTCAATGAGTATGTTTTGGAGTTGCATTTAAAATAAATATAGGGGATGAGATCGTAAAAACATTTTTCATTGTCAACATAACAAATAACTTTTTAAATAATGAAAACCAAATTAAATATAACAAATGTAATAGAAATAAAGACACGAAAATAGGTTATTATTTACTCAAAAAAAATTTATCGTTCTCCCAAACATATAGTACATGTAATATTAGATTTATTGTTAGTGAGAAAGAAAAGAAAAGATGAACTTACGACGGGACGACTAGCGGAGCTGTATGGCCAAGCGGTAGAACCGCGACCGTTCAAGCGACCCAAACCATCGATGAACAAGTTGTTGACTTGGTTGATACTAAGCCAGTAGTCACCGGTGGCAAACTGCTTATTGACAGGTGCCAATAATTCGCCATCAAGTTGTATATGAATGAAGCCATGGCATGGACCTTGAAGTAACAATGGCAAAACTAAGAACCTTCCTTGTGCTGGTATCAAAACCACACCACCTCCACTATTTCCACAAGCTTCACTCCATGCGTTACTTAATGCCTATATTATACAAACAAATCAATTAAGCTTAATTTATTTAGTTTTTTTAAACTTTGGCTCAAAATAGAAATTTTTTCCTATGAATAGATGAAATCCATTGTAAAAAGATGGTAAGAAAACAAATATAATTCTAGAAAATGTCAAATATGTATCAAACATCTTGACTTATGTAGTTTATAACTTCCAAAACTTTCTTACATCATTTTGGAAGAAAAAAAGAGAAAAACGAGTGAGAAGTGATTATATATATATAAATAAAAGAAACAAAAATGTTAACAAACTATCCCCAAATATTTATTTTATTTTATTTTTATTTATTTTTATTATCATTGATTTTAGAAATTACTACAAGATATGTCATAGATCTAAATATTTAAAACTTTTTAAAAAATTTATTTGAATTGATTTTAAAAGTATTTGTGGTTTGATATCGAAAACAAAAATTATACCTTACTGTTATCGGTTATTGCATCAGGTTTGGCACCAAATTGCATGATATCGAACACTTTAGGTTGAGCATTACAATATTTACAAATGCAAAGTAATATCATAATGGACATTACACATCCATTTGCTAAATAACTCAAACCCATTTTTTCCCCCTTCTTTTGTTTCTTTCTCAAAGATGGCTGATTTTTGCTCTCATTTTTTTTTTCATTTTTATAACAGAATTTTAACAACCAAAAATGGAATAACTCGCAAAACTGAGTTTTTGGTTTCTTTTATAGGTCAATTTATTTTGTTAGAAAATCTCTATAATGATTTTATTCATAAACCATGGCATTGAGATTAATGAGATTAATGAGATTTCACCCTTAATGGAAAAAATTAGTCTTACCTTCCTCAAATTTCTTTTGTATCTCTGATCTCTCTTGCAGAAAAAATGAATTTAGAAATAATTAAGCCCTAAACTCCATTACATAATGAGAAGTTGAAAATCAATTCATTTATAAAATTATGTGTATTATTGAATAGAAGGAAAGATGCATGACAATTGATCTATAGGGTTTAAGGGTTTGTTTGTAATAACAAGAAAAAAGTATTTTTTTTTAAAAATCATTTTTGTTTAAACTCTTTTGATAAAAAAAAAAAATATTCGTGAGGAATGGTATAATTTCTTCTTGATCTTGTCATAACACTTACACTCTTGTTTCATACATTTTGTTTCTTTCATTTTTTGGTATAATAGGGAGTGAAGAGAATTTGAAAACCATAGATATTTTGGCCCTTAAAACATCTAAATGCCAATTGAATCATACTCGTTTTGACTTTTATACACTATCTTTTAGTTTAACAATGTGCATGAATATATTTAAGGCTTTATTCTATTAATTGAGGATATATGTATCTCAAATAATTGAGTTATCCTCAAATTTGGTCTACTGCTACCATTTCAAGAAGAGTGACATTGCTATTCTTCAACATTCATAGATGATGGTATCTATTAACAAGGGTTAAAAAGAGTATTATTAGATAAAAAAAAACCATTTAAGGAGGAGAAATGTTTCATAGAAAGAAAACATTTTTTTAGTACACCTAACTTAATGGTTGTTAGGCAATTTTGATTATGTTCTTACTAAGTTTTTCTATGAATATGCCTTCAACAGATTCTTTTGTTTTTTTTTAAAAAATTTTATATTTTCAAATTTATATTTGAAATTTTAAAATGTAAATTTACAGTTAAAAAAAGGTAAAAATTTTAGTATATATAGTATTTAATGTAATAAACCCAATTCATTTCTATTAAATTAAGAAATATATAATATCATGTCTTATAATTCTATAAATTGTTACATAATAGGGTTGTTTTCAAATAAAAGATAATGAGCCAACTTATTTTCAAATATAACAAAATGTTACTGTCTATTAATGAAAGACCGCGATAGACTTCTATCACTCCAAGTCTATGATGATCTATCACTAATATACAATGACATTTTGTTATATTTGAAAATATTTTCAGTAGTTTTACTATTTAAAACAATTACCGTATATAATAGTTATACAAATTTTTTTTTAAACATTAAACATGTTTAAAAGTGAGTTATTAATAGTTTATATAACAAGATATTTTAGTGAGTAACTAGAACTAGTTTTATGATTTGTAAATATATTATTTCACACATATTTTTAAAAATAATTGTTTAAGTTGAGATCCAATTTTTAAAATATACGTTACTACAAACTTACATGAAAATATGATTTTTTTTTCTTTATTGGATCCATTGTTTTCAAATTTATGTTTTGAGATCACCTATCTAAGAGATCCAAATCTCTAGAATACAAATATTAAAGTATATCAGATTAGGTTATTAGAGTTAGATTTATTTCCTATTTGAATTATGTTTTGATATATTAAGGTAACTAGGTATTACAATTTAATCTTATTTGGTAGAAATAGGTTCTTAGATTGTACCTATTAGGGAATTAAGCCTTATCCATTCTTTCCAATTTCTCCCATTTTTACCTTCCTCTAAATTTCATCACAATGAGAACTAACGCGTTTCATACTAATCATTTAAGTATGAGAATATGAGGTTTTTACCAAGTATATGAAACCTCATTAAAGGGACCCACATCAATAAAAAGTTAGAAAATTTCTAAAATATATACCACCCATGTTAAAAGTAAATGTGAAATTACATCAAGAATTATTCGATTAGGACACCATAATGTGTTCGGCTGACCGTATTTTTATCGGTTGAATGCATGTAAGTAAAGAAGCATCTCTTAAAAGGGACATGCCGATTATTGAAACTACATTCAACGATATTATAAGACAACCACAATGTAATAGTTTCATTTTAAAAAATTTTGGAAGAAAGAAAAACCTAGTTGTTAGATATTTATAATGTAGGAAAAGTAAGTGAAACATTCTTGAATATTTAAACATAAAAAGTGAATCTAATTATATGAAGACTAAATTCATGGTAGAAATTTCAAATTTAATTGAAACCAAGCAAATTAGATGATGTTTCATGTACAAATTTAATACATAAAAAAGTTAAATTAGTAGTTTCTTCAATCTTAATGAGTTATGTTTGATTTTGGTCAAGTAACAACTCAATTGAGTTAAAGTAGTCTAGTCAATTGTCTTGTAGTGCCCTCGCTAAAAAGGTTGAAGTGCCCTCAACAAAAAACCTTTGGAATATATTATGTAGTTTTGTTTTGGTTGGTAGACTACTTTTTGTAACTTTGTTATGGTTTCTATAAGTTCATTTTAGTTCATGAGTATCATTAACTTGTTGAATTTATTTCTTGAGTTAAGTTTATGTTGATAAATTTAGTTTATATAATTTCTCCCTATTTTAATTTTTTATTCTCACATGCTTACATATTTTATGTTTGTTTTCACATATGATTTCGTAGGTTTAATTTGGTTGGTTATTCAAAGAATTTGGGTCAGTATTTTCTCCCTTTATTCAAATGGCTTGTTATACTTCAAAGAACTTACCTTGAAATTTTTGTTACGTCCTGTGATAAATCAAAGGATGAGCACCTTATCATTTAAGCAAATAATATGAGTATTATATAATGAGGTTCATGAGAGAGGTATTCTATTATCTAGATATTCTATCAAATCTCTTGTATGTCACTCTTCTAACTTAATATTATTATTTACATATTGTGTACTTATTAATAATGAGCTTATTATAATATTTGTTATTTATTTGCTTTCATATAGTTTGATACTGAGAACCCTTTTACCTAGTAAGAACTCAATGAAGACATGCGAGTTGAGTGGGTGGAGTTGTCAAGCTTCATTTGATCCAATTGTGTTTTGGTACAACATATATTGTTTGACTTCACTTTGAACATTTGGAAGCTCTTAGGCATTTTGTGTTGGTTTGAAACAAATTCCGTAGCTTTGTTTGGTTGTTAAGATATTTTTGTAGCTTTGCTAGATCTGAAACATATTGTATAGCTATTTTAAGAGCATTACATTGAAACTCGATTCGATAAATATTGAAATGAACTGGAAAATTGTGTTTTAGATTTTTGTCCCTGTTTTGTTGAACATTTGAAATAGGGGCTGAGAATTATTATTTTTGTAAAAAAAACAAAAAATTATTCAGGATTTAGGTTCCATATTATGTTAATATATTTGTTGTCAGTTATAGAAGATATGACGTCAATTCTAAACTGTCATAGTAGATTATAATAATAACTGCTTTGAACAAACCACCATCATGAAGGAACTCTTACTCGAGAGTACCTACGAACGGAAGCGGATCTTTCCAATTCATTGTGACAGATTACCGCATATACATTCAAACAAACTTTCATAATGCTAAAGGGATCAAGAAATCTTACCAGATGAAGATTTCTCGAGTTTGAAGCTCAACCGTCTACCTCGAACAGTCACCACTCGATCAGAAGGAATCAGAGAAGACAATACCACTTAGAGCCCTCAGTATTCTTAGAGTGAGAATCCAAAGTGTGGGCTTTGTTCGGATTTGGTAGAGGGAAGGAGGAAGAGTGACCGTACAAAATGATCAAACAAGTGGGAGAAGAGGTCATCTATCGCATAGACAGGATGCTTGATCATTTAGGTGAAGTATACGATCGTGTAGTAAAAGTAAACAATCGTCTATACGATCGTGTAGGAAAAAGGTAAACGATCATCTAAACGATCGTGTAGGAAATGTCGGCTTTTTGGCCCTTAATCTTAAATTAATTAATTTTAATTAATTAATTAATCAATGTTTTGATGATAACAAACTCAATTTTTAATTACTGAAAATCTTAGTATTTTAATATGTCCATAGCGTAGAACTCGGAACAACGATTCCAACACCTCTTGAATCACTCAAATCGGAGCTAAAACGAAGACGAATTATTGATCGAAACAAGTCTATAGAGAAAATACCGTGGTGGATGACGTGGCATAACCAGATCATTTGCATGTAGACATGTGGCAGCATATTGGTTAAATAGTGGATCATTAAGAGATAACATATGATGGACTTTTGATTTTTGAATTGATTTTAAATAAAAATTGAAATTAAAAAGAAATTTAAAAGAAAAATAAATTTAATATATATTTTATGTTTGTGTCTAACGACCAGTTTTTTACACACATGGTATGTTTTTTATTTTTTGGATTGACTTTAAAGAGAATGAATTTAAAAAGAAAATGAATTAAAGGAAAATGAATTTAATATTATTTTATGTTTTGTTCTAATGGCTAGTTTTTGACACATGGTATATTTTTTTTTTTTTTGGATTAATTTTAAAAAGAAAATGAATTTCAAAGAAAAAGAATTTAATATTATATTTTGTTTGTATCTAACGACTAGTTTAGTTTAAAATCTCCACTATTGATTTTTCTTTTCCAAAATCCAATGGTCTAAATTAATTTGGTTTCTAAAAATGTTTCCATCTCTATATAAACCATCTTCATTTCCAATTTTTAAACCTACAAATTTTACATTTCATAATCCTCCAAAACTCAAAAGTTCCATTGTTTCTCTCTCTAAGTTCCCAGTTTTTTCTTTTCATCTTATTCTTGAGAGAGTATTATTGTATTATGAGGATAAACTTGTTGAGTGCTTAAACTTGTAAATCCACTCTAGTGAGAGTTGTATTGTGTTCTTAAAAATTCTAACAATTTGTAACGGTTTGATCCTCAACTGTGAAAAGGATCGGGTTTGCCTTTGAACCCGTAAAAGGAGCGGTAGTGTAATGGTTGGGCTCTAATCCGTGGAAAGAAGTCGGAAAGATTTTATTCAAATTTCCAAGAGGCGCTTTGGGGAGTGGAGTAGGTCGAGTTTGACCAAACCACTATAAAAATCACGGTGTCTTTTTCTCTAACTCTTTTCCTTTTTATTTTTGCAATTAATTTAAGCAATTTATTGTATGTTTTAATTTGTTCTTATTTATTTGCTAAAATTTGATAGAATTAAATTATCACATTTTTGTCATCTTATTTGTTGCATAAATTGAAATTTTCTTATATATTTATAAAAAGTATATTAATTAGTTTAATTGGGTCAATTTAGAAAAAAAGTTTAATTAAACCCTATTCACCCCCCTCTAGGGTTGCCATATCGATCCAACAATTGGTATCAGAGCGGGTTGCTCTTCTTGAAATATTTATTTCTTAATAAACTTAATTGTTTTTGAGCTATTGGCAACTTTAGGTTTTATCGATAATCTATTACAAAGCCTCATTTCTTTAATGGTACTAATTATAGTTATTGGAAAATAGAATAAGAATTTTCTTGCTTTCTATTGATTATGATTTATGGGATATTGTTGAGAAAGTTTTAAAATTCCAACAAAAGATGTTGATGGTGTTAGCACTATAAAACCTAAGGAAGAATGGTCAATAAATGAAAAGAAAGCATGCTCTTTAAATGTCAAAGCTATTAATTGCTTATTTTATATTTTGAATGAAGTTGAGTATAATAGAGTGTCTATTTGCAAAACCGCTAAATAGATATGGGATAAATTAGAAATTACTCATGAAGGAACTAGTCAAGTGAAAGAAACAAAGATTGACATGTTAGTTCATCAATATAAAATGTTTAAAATTGATGAAAATGAAGCTATTTCCGATATGTTTATTAGATTTACTAACATTGTCAATGCTTTAGAAAGACTTGGGAAAAAGTACTCAAATCTTGAGAAGATAAAGAAGCTATTGTGGTCTTTGCCTAAACAATGGGAGCCTAAGTCACCGCCATTCAAGAGGCAAAGGATCTCAAATCTCTCTCCATTGATGAACTCATGGGCTCGTTGTTGACGCATGAGATAAAGATCAAGAAAAACATGGAGAATGAGAAGAAAAACAAAGAAAAGAGTATAGCTTTAAAGACCATCTATTTAGAAGTTGACTCCCAAGATGAAGATGACCTTGATGAAGATGATGTTGCCTATTTTTCATGCAAGTATAAGAACTTCATCAAGAGAAAGAAGCAATTCAAGAAGCATCTCTCCAACCAAAAAAGAGTCAAAAGGTGAAAAGAGCAAAAATGATGAGGTAATATGCTATGAATGCAAGAAGCCAGGTCATATTAGAACCGATTGTCATTTTCTCAAATCATCCAAGAAATCCAAGAAAAAAGCAATGAAAGCTACTTGGAATGATAGCGATGAAAGCGAAAGGGAGTGATAATGAAGAAGTGGCCAATTTTTGCTTCATGGATCATAGTGACAAAGAGGATGAACAAAATGATGAGATAACTCTAGAACCTCTTCTTATAATGAATGTTCGAAGCTTTGAAAATATGCAAAATGATTTAGAAAAACTTAGTTTCTAAGTGTGTTGTGCTCAAAAGAAATACAATGTTTTATCTAGTAAAAATAAGTCTTTACTTGAAGAAATTGCTTGCTTAAAAGAGAATGATCATGATGTTATGCATATTGATGAAATGAATATCTCTTGTGACAAGCATGTTTTTGATTGTGTGATGAGAAAAATGCCTTGCTTGACAAAGTTAAATTTCTTGAGCATGATAGTTGTGAAAAAGATAATTTGATTAAATTACTCAAAGAAAAGGAATTTTAGTGCTTTGCAAGAACTTGATAAGGCTAAAGAATCTATTAAAAAGTTGACAATAGGTGCTCAAAGGTTAGACAAGATAATTGAAGTAGGCAAGCCTTTTGGTGATAAAAGAGGTTTAGGCTAAATTGATGAATGTTCTACTCCTTCAAGTTCTAAAACTATCTTTGTTAAAGCATCTCATAATATTGCCTAAGCTTAATATGCCTAAGGTTGTGTCTAAGCATGGTAAATAACTTTGTGCCTATATGTCATTATTGTGGTGTTGAAGGCCATATTAGACCTAAGTGTTTTAAATTGAAATATGCTCATACTACTTCTCCAAAAGAAATTTTTCTCAAAGGGCAAAGTTTCACAATGCTCCAAGGAATAATTTCTCCAAGAAAAGTAGAGTGCATAAATTTGTTGTAAGAGAAATCTTTACATAATGTTGTTTGTTTCTCATGTGGCAAGTTTGGATATACAACTTATTCTTGTTACTTGTCTAAATCCAATGCCTTAAATGTATATGCCAAAAATGAAATGGATTTCCTAAGTTTATCAATGCTAACCATCTAGGACCCAAACAAGTGTGGGGTACCAAAGAATCAAACTTGAACATTTGTGTTTGTAGGTTTGTTTGAAAGCCTCTAAGAAAAACAAGTGGTACTTGGATAGTGGTTGCTCGAGGCATATGACGGGAGACCCATCCAAGTTTGTCTCTCTCTCCAAAAGGATGGAGGTCTTGTAACCTTTGGTGACAACAAGAAAGGTAAAATAATTGGTAAAGGTAGTATAGGTAATGAATCTTCTATTTTAATTAAAATGTACTTTTGGTTTGATGGTTTGAAGCATGAGTTTACTTAATTATTAGTCAATTGTGTGATAAAGGCTTTTAGAGTTGTGTTTGATAAAAGAATTGCTCATTGAAAATGCTAGTGATAGAAAAGTTATATTTGTTGGAAATAGAGTATGAAAATGTTTATACTATTGATTTGAATGATTGTTCTATTAATGATAAATGTTTATCGGCTTTGCATAATGATTCTTGGTTATGGCATAGAAGACTAGGACATGTAGCATGCAACTTAATTTCAAATATTTCCAAAGAATTCTTTGGTTAGAGTCTTCCCAAATTTTAAATTTGAAAAAGAACAAGTTTGTGATGCTTGTCAAATGGGTAAGCAAACTAAGTCCTCTTTCAAATCTAAAAATGTAATCTCTACAACTAGACCCTTCAACTATTACACATGGACTTATTTTGGCCTTCTAGAATTGCTAGTTTTGGAGGGAACTATTATGCCTTTGTGATGTTGTGATTATTCAAGATTTACTTGGGTTTTGATGCTAAAACATAAGGATGATGCTTTGAAAAGCTTTTCTAGTTTTGGCAAAAAAGGGTTCAAAATTGAAAAAGGTTTTTTAATCTTTAAAACAGGAGTGATCATGGAGGAGAATTTGATAGCCAATGCTTTTGAACTTTTTGTGAAGAAATATGGTTTTTTTCTCATAATTTTCCGCTCCAAGAACTTCTCACAAAACGGTGTAACTGAAAGGAAAAATCGTACTTTGCAAAATTTGCTAGATAAATGTTACATGAGTATGTTACACTACATACTTTGGGTGAAGCCGTTACCACCGCATTGGTTATGTTTTAAGATAGAAGTTTTTAATTAGACCTTCTTTGATAAAATCCTTATGAACTTTGAACATAACAAATTCCAAATATTGGTATTTTCAAGTTTTTCGTTTTGGTTGCAATTGTTTTATTTTGAATAACAAAGAAAAACTGCAAAATTTTGATTCTAAGACGGATGTTGGTATTTTCCTTGGTATTCATCTACTAGTAAGCCTTATAGAGGTTTTCAATAAAAGAATTAGTAATTTGAGGAATTATGCATTGTAGATTTGATGGAATCTTGCAATTGTTATTTCTAATGAGCTATTTTATAGGTGTTTTAGAAGGAAATTTTGGAGATTTTATTCGTTAGTAACAAGACCAAGGAAATTTGTTTCAAGTAGCAAGAGGTGAGCTTAATCGCAAAGAAGAAGTTGTACTTCATCCATGTTAAAAGAGTGGAGATATCTTCATTCTATCAAAGAATTAATTCTTGGTGATTCCCGAACAGGTGTGAAAAACTCGTTCCTCTTCTTAATATGTTTAATATTTGCTTTTTTTTTTCAATTGAACCAAATAGAAGTTTAAAAATGCCGGAAATGATGAATTTTTGGATTTTAGCTATCAGAAGAATTAAATCAATTGAAAGAAATAAAATTTTGAAGTTAGTCCTAGGCCTCTCATGTTTTCTATAATTGGAACTAATAGGTATTTAGAAATAAAATGGAATTAAAATGGAAATTATCAATTAAAAAATAAACCTAGACTTGTAGCTCAGGTTTTGTAAAGGAAGGAATAGTTTATGAGGAAACTTTTGCACCCGTTTGCTAGATTAGAAGTTTATTAGAATGTTGCTTGCTTTTGCTTTCTTATAAGAATTTCATTTTTTTGTATCAAATGGATTGTGAAAAGTGATTTTTAAAATGGTTATTATCATAGGAGGAAGTTATGTAGAACAACCTCCAGGGTTTTTGAAAGTTTTGATTTTCCCTAATCATGTCTATAAGTTGAAAAAGGCCTCTTTAATGGCTTAAACAAGCTCCAGAGCCTTGGTAATGATAGATTAGTAATTTCTATGCTTGAGAAGGATTTAAAATGGGAAAAACTGATACTACTCTTTCTTATTAAGAGACTAAAGAAAATGACATGCTTTTAGTACAAATATAATGTGGATGATATTATTTTTGGTCTTTATAATCCTCTTTGTGTGAAGAATTTTCTAAGTGTATGCAAGTGAATTGAGATGAGTATGATGGGAGAATTAGCCTTCTTCTTGGACTCAAATCAAATACTCAAGGATGATATTTTTCATAATGTCAAGAAAAAAAATACACAAGGGATTTGCTCAAAAGGTTCAAATTCAATGAAGGTAAACTTTGCAAAAACTCCTATAAGCACCATCCCTAGCCTTTGATAAAGATGAAAAAAGTAAAGTGTTGTGGATATAAAACTTATTAGAGCTTGATGGAGTCTTACTGTTATTTAACACTGTTAGACCAATATTATGTTTAATTGTATGTCTTTCGTGCAAGATTTCAATTTCTTGTCCAAGGATCACATTTTACATGCCGTTTAAAAAGAATTAAAATATTTGCTTGGTACTATTGATTTAGGCTTATGATATCCTAGAAATGTTTAAATTTAATATTCGGGTAGGATATTTCGATGCGGATTTTGTGGGTACGTTTTACTTGACCGCTAAGAGTACTAGTGGACTTGGTCAATTTTCTGGTTAGTTCCTTAGTTTCTTGGTTTTAGTAAAAAGCAAAATTCAGTTGCCTTATTCCACTACCGAAGGTGGAATATATTGCCAGTTGCTTAGTGTTTGTGCCCAAATTTCTTTGGGATGAAACAACTCTTTGTAATTTTTTGATTAAAGTTTGACTAATGTTGCCCTATATTTTGTTAATAAGTACTAATGCCTATTTAATTTGACTACAAAAATCCTATACATCATTTTAAGGACTAAGCATATTGATATTCAGACAGTCAACTTTATTAGAGAGCATGGTGCAAAATGATAATATTACTCTGAATTTGTAGGCTCTACATTAATCAATTAATGGATATTTTTTACCAAGCCTTTGAATGGAAGAAAACTTTTGTGCAATAAATAGGAGTATGAGCTTCGGTATTATCGTATGTGATCCCTTTTGATTTTATAATTTTTACTTGTTTAAATCCTTTTAGAAGGCAATTTTGATAGGGGGAGATAATGGAAAACATGCTGTTTAATATTCTTTAGGGGGAGTTGTGCACTAAATTTATGTTCATGTTTTTTAAGGGAAACATTTAATGTAGTTCTAAATTTTTTCTTAATTATTCTTTTTGATGATTCCAAGGGGGAGAAGTTTACAAAAAATATGCTATAAATTTATGTTTATGGATTTTATGCTGTATTTAAATTAGGGGGGAGAATTTATTTTTTTTGAGTGAATTTCAAGAATGATCTCTTATGGTGATATTGTTGAATTTCTATTATGTGCTTACATTATGGTTTTACAATTGTATTTTCAAGTTATTTTTTCTTGAATGCGTTTGTCATCATAAAAAGTGGGGTGAGTATTGTGGCTTTGTTGGCCCTTAATCTTCAAATTAATTAAATTTTAATTAATTAATTAATCAAAGTATTTTGATGATAACAAATCTCAATTTTTAATTATTACTAAAAATCTTCAGTATTTAAAAATATGTTCATAACGTAGAGCCGGAACAAACGATTCCAACACCTCTTGAATCACTCAAATCTGGAGCAAAAACGAAACGATTATGACCAGAAACAAGTCTTATAGAGAAATACCGTGGTGGATGACGTAGCAATAACTAGATTCATTTGCATGTAGACATGGTGAACCAGCATATTGGTTGACATTGGTGGATCATTAAGAGATTAAACATATGATGGACTTTTGATTCTTTTGGGATTTGAATTAAAATAAAAAAAATTGAAAATATTAAAAAAGAAATTCTTAAAAGGAAAAAAATAAAATATATTATTCTTTATGTTTGTGATTCATAACGGCTTTTAAGTTTTTTTACACATGGTACTCGTTTTTTATTTTTGGATTGACTTTAAAGAGAATGAATTTAAAAAGAAAATGAATTTAAAAAGGAAAAATGAATTTAATATTTATTCTTTATGTTTGTGTCTAGCAACGGGCTAGTTTTTGACACATCGGTATGTTTTTTTATTTTTTGGATTAATTTTAAAAAGAAAATGAATTTCAAAAGAAAAGGAATTTAATATTATATTTTGTTTATATCTAACGACTAGTTTAGTTTAAAATCTCTACCATTGATTTTTCTTTTCCAAAATCCAATGGTCTAAATTAATTGTGGTTTCTAAAAATGTTTCCATCTCTATATAAACCATCTTCCTCTCCAATTTTTAAATCAACGAATTTTACATTTCATAATCATCCAAAACTCAAAAGTTCAATTGTTGTTCTCTTTAAGTTCCCAATTTTTTTCTTTTCATCTTATTCTTGAAAGAGTATTTTTGTATTATGAAGATAAACTTATTGAGTGCTAAAACTTGTAAATCCACTCTAGTGAGAGTTGTATTGTGTTCTTAAAAAATTCCAATATTTGTAACAGTTTGATCCTAAGCCGTAGAAAGGATTGAGTTTGCTCTTGAACCCGTAAAAGGAGCGGTGGTATAATAGTTGGGCTCTAATTCGTGGAAAGAGTCGGAAAGATTTTATTCAGTTTAAAAATCTTGGAAGAAAGGAAAGCCTAGTGGTTAGATGTTTATAATGTAGGGAAAGAAAGTGAAACATATTCTTGAATATTTAAACATAAAAAAGTGAATCTAATTATATGAAGACTAAATTCATGGTAGAAATTTCAAATTTAATTCAAACCAAGCAGATTAGATGATGTTTCATGTACAAATTTAATATATAGAAAAGTTAAATTTGTAGTTTCTTCAATCTTAATGAGTTATGTTTGATTTTGGTCAAGTAACAACTCAATTGAGTAAAATTTGTGAAACATTTCGATTTTGTATTTATTTAACTTAATTAATTTATTTTTAAATTTTGGAGAGTTACCAAGAGCGTGTTTGGTAGGCATTTTGGAAACAAAGATTTGAAAATAATGGATTCAATGAAAATAGAGTTGTATTTCATGTTTTTCATATATGTGTTTGGCAACAAATTTAGGAACTAGATTCTAGTTTAAATAATTGTTTAAAATGTGATTGATATCATATTTTTAAATCATAAAACTTGTTGTAGTTTCCCAACTACAATTGAATATAAATTATTATTAATTTATTTATGAACATGTTTTATGTTATTTTTTTGTATAATTATTATTTTGTAAAATTATATAGTTTATAATATATTACATAATATATATATATATATTTTTAAAAAAAATTGAATTTATAACATGAAATACTGTAGTTCTAAGTGTTTTTATTTTTATTTAATGTAATTTTGCATTTTAAAATTCAAAATTTAAAATATGGAAACAATGAAAATATAAAAATATTATGTTTAGAATTTGTACATTTTAAATCACAAAATCTGAAAGCAGTTTTCAAACACATATTTGTTGAGCTTAGTAAATTTGAAAACATAAAGCAAAATTTGGATTCTCTACCAAACAAATGCTATATTGTTAATAGTATATAAATAGCAACTTGTTTCTTCATTTGTACCATCTCATTCCAAATTGATGAGTTCCCTCATTTCTTTCTTTCTTTTGATCTTGAGTTGACTTGATAGTAATTATCCAAAAGTTTTTCCAGATTCACCTGAGATGCTAATTCTTTGTATAATTGGAATATCAAGGCAAGTAAGGTCATGTTTGCAATTAAAACTACAGTTGATGAAGAAATGTTGGAGTACATCAATATAGTGGAGACACCAAAGGTAGCATGGGGCATGTTTGTCTCACTTTTCTCAAAGAAAAATGATGTGAGATTTGAGTTCTAGAGAATGAGCTCTTGTCAGTTGCTCTGAATTATATCCTACTTCTGCCGTTTTAGAATTGAGAATGACGAGAATTATTATCCATGAACTTAAACCTGAACATAGAAGCTTTATTACTTCTATTCGAGGTTGGGCCGTCCTTCTCTCATTGACCAAAAAAATATGCTTGCTAGTCAAGAAGCATTGGCTAAGCCAATTTCAAATGTCACATTAAAGAGCAATAATGAAGAAGTGCTCTTTAATGGCCAAAACAAAGGTCATTTAAATATCAAAAGAAAGTAGGAACAAAAGAAGAAGAAAAAAGTCCAAAATGTTCTGAAGTAGGGGGATTTAGTAAAACTGTGATTGAAAATACATGCATAGAAAAGAGGGTCAATGTTATAATTAAGTGGAACTGGAGAACATATGTTATGTGCTACGAATGAAGAAGAATTTGGTGTTATTATCTCAATTGACATCAATAGGCAACTTTGTCGTGTTTGAACCTAATGGTGTCAAAGTGTACCGAGATCTCAAAGTCAGTGGCATATTATTAATAAGGACAAGAAATGGATTTCACCTATTTCATGTTAGCAAAGGGCCCCTATGAGAATAAGAAAAGTCACCTAAGGTCAGAGTGCATCGACTCTATCAATGGCCAATGTTATACATCAAATGTTGCATTTGATGAAGCATCATCCTATTGGACACTCAAATCATGAAAGACACCCAAGGACGAGAGGTATTTTAAAGAAGATTAAAAGAAGAGATAAGTCAAGTACAACAAACTCCAATAGAAGAAGAAAATAACAAGGATGAAAAGGAGCAATTAAGGATGTATAAAGTCGTTGGCAAAGTGGTGTACATGATCGAGAACAACAATTACAGAGATCAACAAGACAAAGAATACCAAATTTCAAGTATGTCAATGCAATATTAGAAGAGTTTAAAGAACTAACAACATGCGAACACTACTATAATTTTAGCTTTAGATATCAGATAGCATTTTTTAAACGATGACAAATTGACTTTATGATGTCGGTTTTGGAAAAAGGCGTCTGATTTTATGGAACTTTTCGTACATTTGCGAAAATTTCATATAATGCACATGCGGAGGAAATCATGATTCTAAGCACTCTAACTATAATAAATTTAGGAATAAAACACACATGTTCAAAAGGGGAAATCCCTTGAATTATTCTATCATAAACTCATCATGGACCACCGCTAAAGTCTTCCCCACTATTCTCCGATCTTAGAACAGATTGTTAGTTCCAATTTTGTGATAGAATTAAAGGGAATTTGAAGTTAGGGAGAATTTTTGTGTTCAACACTTTAAGAGAATGTTTTAGGCTTCAAAAGCCCAACCATTGGAACCACTCTCAATCCATTTTTATTCCCTTTAAAGAAGATTACATGCAAAATTGATTTAACTACAAAGTGACACCAAATTAGAATGCAATTGAGTGGGATATATGTTAATTAGTGGGATAAGTGGGAAAAACTCATTACCCTAATTTTCCATTTTGAATTTCATAAATTCAAAACTAAAATGGATTTTCAAAATTCAATTTAATTTGAATTTTAAAAAATCGAAAATTTAAATGAATTTTAATTAAATAAAATTAATTCATATAATTAATATTAAATAAAATTCATTTCTTTAAAGGACTAATTTTAAATATAGAAAAATGAACCAAAATATTTATAAAATATAACAAAATTTTAAAACTATCAGTGATAGATGTTGGGTGTCTTTCATGATTAAGGAAATCATAAAATATAATAAGATAGAGTCTATCAGTGTCTATCAACATCTATCACTGATAGTTCTAAAATTTTGTTATATCTTGTAAATATTTTCAACAGGTTTACCATTTGAAATAATTTTCCTTCTTTAAAACTAATTAAAATAAATTAATTATAATAATTAATTTTAAATAATTAATTAAACAATTTAATTAATCAAATTAATTCAAAATCAAATATTAAATTAATAAAACACCAATCCTGAACGTGAATCTCCATTCACGTGTACAATATTTAAACCAAATTTAAATATTTACAACTCTCCAATTTCATTTAATTCAATAATTAAACTATATAATTACGTTAATTATATTGTACATAATTAACTATAATTCTCTATTTCAAATTTGAACATTTCATGTTCTCATCACTATTCTAAGGTTTAGTCCGGTATGAGCTAGCAGAGGGACCTAAAGAACCTACAGATCATGAGCTCCAATGATCCGAGATTAACCGACTAAACTCTTTAACCTAATTAACAAATATTCGATAATATCGAAACACTCCACTAAAAATCAATAGCTGCACTCTCCTTATTGTAGATATATTTCTGTCCACTCAATTTAACCATAATTAGTAAGTTGATCCTTCACAGTTTATTCGTAATTGCAACTAGATCAAAAATTACCATTTTACCCCTGTAATTACATCTTGCTCTTTAAGTCCCGCTGATCCTCTAATGAACAATTGGTTTGCGGTATAACCACTAAACCGAGTCTCTCTCGGGCCAGTGAAAGGACAAGGCCCCTTGTTCGAGATCCGGAGTCAACACTTAAGAGAACAACCATCCACTATCCCTAGAATCGGGTAGGAGTGAGTTCTATCTTGCAAGACTATATCCTCAGCTATCTACCTGATATTACTCCTAAAATGAGAGGCTTATTGAGTCAGCGATGTTGAGTCACTCTCACCCATACAGATTAAAGGATAAACTCGAATAAACAGGTGTTCATAGTTTGCTCAGGACTAAGATCGAGTTACCTTGGCCATCAAATTGAAATAGTCAATTCTTAATCGTAAACGATGTTATAAAGTAAAAGTGACTATTTCGTGATCCGGTCTTGTCCAAGCTCATTGCATAAGACGTCCCCACTCGCTTGTCTCCATATGATCGATTTAGGATCACATCGTTTATATCAAATACAAAGTAGGTCACATCCATAGTGTTCCCAAGATAAGGTACCTAGCCTAATCCCTATACTAAAACCGTTTTGACTATTACTCGAACTTGATCCACTTTTATGTCTCAACATAAAGTTCAAGTCTTCATACTATAGCCAGAGGTTCTTATTTTATTGGATTTAGGGTTAAAAGGTGCAAATCACATATTCAATAACATCTTTTACTGTATAAACTTCAATAATATCTTTATTGCAAAATAAAATATGTTTAATGTTTACAAAATACGAGTTTTAGGACATATAACCCAACAACAATGTTGTTTTATGGACCCTTTTAACTCTTTCCTTCTAATTTTTTTGTTTCACCTTCTTTGAATGTGTTGGCTGCTTTGTTTAGTGAAATACATGAAGTTTGTTCAACAAATTCTATTAGAACTCTTTCTTACTTAAATTTTATTTCTATCTATCACTTTGAAAATAGTTAGTTTCTCCCCACTCCTCCTCTAAAAGTTACTCACTCAAATTGCTAATGATAATTCCAAGAGTTTTTTTTTTTGGTTCCACGTTGTTGGAGACTTCTAGTTTAACAAATTTATTTTCTTCCTTACAACTGATTTGTTAGAATTTCGAAATGATGGTCTAAATTATTAGTCATTTGTATGTGCAATAAGCCACTATTATTGAAAATCTCATTTAAATTTAGATCCACCAAGATGGGTTCATTCTTATTCATTGTTTATATGGTTCTCCGTCCTTTTTTCTAATATCCAAATTGTTCAACTTAAATTTATATCTTGCATGCTAGATTTTTGATGTTGTTGATGGAAAACAATCAAGTATTGAGTCTGTTCAAAGTAGTCAGCTCCAACGACATAGTTGCATCATTTTCAAGGACACTAGCCAATCGAGTGAGAATCCTGTCAATTGTCTTGTTGTGCCCTCGCTAACAAGGTTGAAGTGCCCTCAACAAAACAACTTTGGAACATTTTATGTAGTATTTCTTTTTTTGGTTGGTAGACTACTTTTTGTAACTTTGTGATGATTTCTATTAACTTCATGAGTATCATTAACTTGTTGAGTTTATTTCTTGAGTTGAGTTTATGTTGATAAGTTTAGTTAATGTAATTTCTTCCTATTTCAGTTTTTTATTCTCACATGCTTACATATTTCATGTTTTTTTTCATACATGATTTCGTAGGTTTAATTTGGTTGGTTATTCAATGAATTTGGGTTAGTATTTTCTCCCTTTATTCAAATGACTTGTTATACTCCAAAGAACTTACCTTGAAATTTTTGTTACATCCTGTGATAAATCAAAGGATAAGTACCTTATCATTTAAGCAAAAAATATGATTATTATGTAATGAGGTTCATGAGAGAGGTATTCTATTATCTAGATATTCTATCAAATCTCTTATATGTCACTCTTCTAACTTAATATTATTATTTACATATTGTGTACTTATTAATAACGAGTTTATTGTAATATTTGTTATTTATTTGCTTTCATATAGTTTGATACTGAGAACCCTTTTACCTAGGAATAACTCAATGAGGACATACGAGTTGGGTGGGTGGAATTGTCAAGCTTCATTTGATCTGATTGTGTTTTGGTGCAACATATATTGTTTGACTTCACTTTCAACATTTGGAAGCTCTTAGGTATTTTGTGTTAGTTTGAAACAAATTATGTAGCTTTGTTTGGTTGTTAGGATATTTTTGTAGCTTTGTTAGATCTGAAACATATTGTATAGCTATTTTAAGAGCGTTACATTGAAACTCAATCAGATAAATATTGTAGTGAAATGACATATTGTGTTTTAGATTTTTGTCCCTGTTTTGTTGAACATTTTTGTTAAAGAAATAACTGAAATAGGAACTAAGAATTATTATTTTTGTAAAAAAAAAAAAATTGTTCGGGATTAAGGTTCCATATTATGTTAATATATTTGTTGTCAGTTATAGAAGATATGACGTCAATTCTAAACTGCCATAGTAGATTATCATAATAACTACTATAAACAAACCACCATCATATATATTGTTGGGGTTGATGTCCTAAAGTCTCGTGTCCTGTAATTTGTAAACAGGTTGTACGAATGCTTGTGTTGTATAATATATGATATTTACTTCACATCGTGATTTTGCTTAGTTATATGTTTTATTTTGTTTTACTACAAACCAATAAACATAAAATTCCTGGTTATTTGTATGTAATTTAAGCATATATGTGGTGACATACAAGTGGATCATGTCTTAAGTGATAACCAAAATGGTCTGTAGTATATGGATATAGGAGGGAAACCTTATCCTGGTAACGCTACGGATGCAACCTGCTTTGTGAAATGGTCACAATTGTTATGACTTTTCACAGATGATATGATCCTGATTATTTGTGTAGAGGACATACGAGCGAGGGCATCCTATACAAAGAGTTTATATAAGACCTGACAACGAAGTGTTAACGTCTCGTTATATAACACCGTTCATGACAGAGACTTCACTTCACTAGGATGACCATAGGTAACATGACCTCAATCCTGAGTGAGTTAGGAACTCCTGCTATTGAGGGCGGTCCTTTGATTTGTATGGGTGCGAGTGGCTAGGTTGCCGATTCAAACCTACCATTTTGGGGAATCGTGTGATTTGGGAGCCGGGAACTCAACTACACAAGATGTAATTCACTCCTTCCCCGAAGTAGGGACAAGTAGATAGATAACTCTCTTAAGGGCTGATTCCAGGGTTTGAACGATGTGGCGCCATACACCTTCTCTTGACCCGAGAGGTGTTCACACATAGTTGGACTAAGTTGTATTATTCATTAGAGGAATCAATGGTACTTAGGAGTGAGATGTAACTATTGGAGAAAACCGGTAAATTGGCCCAACTGTACTTATGAGCATCTATGAAGGATCATCGTACTCATGATTGGTTACATCCGATGGACACAAAAATATATCTGTGGTAAAAAGAGTTCGACTCTTGGTCTTTAGTGGAGTGTCTGGCAGTTAACGAATGGTGGATCTCGTGGCTAAAGATTTAGTCAGCTATTCACGTACTGTTAGAACTTTGAGCTATAGGTCCATAAAGTCCCCTAGGTAGCTTGGATAAAGTCGAAAATCAGTTTTTGGGTCAGTTTGAAATGTTCAAATTGACAAGAGGGAGTTCGATTATATATGATATAATTGAACTGGTTAATTATATATGATATAATGGACTAAATGTATGAGATACATTATTTTGGAGGAAATTAGATATAAATATGATTTATATCAAGTGGAGGAGAAATTACTATAGTAGATATATGATATCAAACTATAGGTAAGAATATAATATGATTATATTTATTTATTAATTAAATCGATTAATTATGTGATAATTAGCCGAAATCTTCTCCTCAATCGTGCGTTAGTGGGAAACTCAGTATTCGGTTATTGTAACCGTAGAATAAAATTAAAATTTGTTTCATTTTTGCAAGAGATCGAAAAAATCGCAATCGGTGTGAAAACGTTTTGATCACTTAGCTGAAAGCCTATACGATAGAGCTTCATCACTCAATCAATCGCACATCCGCGTCTAAACGATCACACACTTTTTTCTAAATGATCACACGCTTTTCTCTAAACGATCGCTTAGCTTCACTAAACAATCGCCTAGCGTGCTGTGTTTTCTAATTGATCGTTTATCTATTACTAGACGATCGCTTAGTAAAACCTACACGATCATGTAACTTTATCTAAATGATAAGCATACACGATATACGATAGCTTTCTCTCCCACTTGCTTATCGTCTACCTCAACCAAATTCAACAAAGATCACTCTTTGGATTCTCACTCCGAGAATACCAAGGGCTCTAAGTGGTGGTGTCATCCCCCCTCCTGCTTGCTCGTGCTTGTTTGTGTTGCTGCCGTTCATGTAGACGATCGTGCTGCCGTAGCCGACTGTTTTGCTGAGCGATAGAGAATGTAGAGGTTCTTCCACTGCGTTGAGTTCGAAAGTGAAGAGAGCCTTCAACTGGTATGAGAACTCAATCCTTTGTATTTTATTTATCAAAGCATGCCGTTAATTAATGTAAATTGCATAATTATAGAATGTGTGTGTGGTTTTTCGTTCACAATGAAATCGGAAAGATCCGAACACGCTCATGGATGCCCTTCGTTAAGAGTTCCTTCATATTTATGATGACATGGGTTCCATTTCAGTTACAAACTGACATCGTAACAAACTGGCATCGTAAACGTATGATGACATGGGTATGATGTCAGTTCTAAACCGACACCACAAACAACTGCTATCATATATATATAATGGCGAACGTTTTGATGGCGGTTTAGAACCGCCATCATGACCTACGATGTCACCAGATGTAATGACGATTTGTAACCTGTCTTCATAAGTATATGATGTAAGTTTGGAAATGATATCTAAAGCCAAAATTGTTGTAGTGGAAGAAGCATCATAAAACATCAAATCAAAGAACGTGGAAAAAGAAATAGATGCATTAAGAAGGAAAGTTGAGACATAGTGCTAGAAGGCTAAGAGCATCCAGTAATGTATAGTTCCAACAATAGCTTGAGATGATGGAAAGAGCTAGAATAGATAGCATTGAGGGAAAATGTTTAAGTCGGAGCAACACTAACTATTCTGAAGTTTTCTTGAAGTATCTACATATAGCTTAAGTGTAAACATAAGACATCTCTAGATTATCTAGAAGAACTGTAAATATATATCTCAAAGAAAAGATCAAGAAATATTTTAGGATTTTTTTAGGCTCCAAGGAAGAATTCCTTTAGATAAGGATAATCTCATAGAATTATCTAGAATTGATTAGATCTAAGAAAAGTCTAGAAAAATCATATTCTTTAAAGGTTCAAAGGTCTCATACCTATAAATAGAAGACATGTCCTCATTTGTAAAGCAAGAAAACAAAGAGAGGAAGAAAGCAAGTAAAGAGAGGAAGAAAGAAAAACAAGAAAGTTAGAGAGAAACCTAGAATAAAAGTGAGTGATTGTGTATTGAGAGAGTAAAAAAATATAGTCCCAAAAGTGTCCATCTTGGTACATTTTTAATAAAAGATTCTTTCTTTAAAAGAGATTGTCTCTCTTCTTTGTGTGCCATTTATCTTAAAAATAACATTATTATTATTAACTATGTTGAAACCTAGATTGGGTTCTTATTAAATTATTTTGAGAAATAATTATCTTGTCCTCCCACCTCTCTCTCTAGCGAGGAAGAATAAATGGAACACCAGGAAATTAAAGACAAGAGGGAGGCAATTGTTGGCCAAAAGCAGAACCCTTAACATTATGACAAATGGAAGTTGGCTGGCCACCACCATTGAAAGGAAGGTTAATGTCTTGCAACATTATGTCTTGACATGGAAAAACTTGGTTGCACTCAAAATTTACTGCCACTTGGGTAATTGAAGTCCCCCTTATGCCTTCATATCTCACATCTTTAATTTGCACTTTTGACTTACTCTGCCAACACAAAATCACAATTTTGCTTTAGAGTCTCACACACACACATATATATATTACTATATTCAATATTTTTTAAAACCATAATGCTCTCAAATTGTCTTATATATACCATTTCATCATGTGGACCGCAAGTACCGGGGCAATACATTTGATCAATGATGATAGGGTTTTTGACATTGTTCATTTGGAGATTGAGAAATGTGACATTGCTAACCATGCTGGAATATGAAGATGACCATGATTTGATCCTCACTCCATTGGATGTGCCAATGAATGTGGAGTCTCTTATTGTGACTTCGAAGACGTCTTCTTCGTTTGGGTACTTTCCAAGGCTACCGATACTAATTCCATGGCCAGGACCACATTGGACATTGGTTATGTTGATGAATTTACTTCCAGGGCCCAAGGAGATGCAATCATCTCCAGTACCGATCACTGAATGCATGATGTTGATACCGCTCGATGATGAAATATGGATTCCATCTGTGTTGGGGCTGTCTGCTGGAGCTACCACTGTAACGTGGTCAAACGTGACGTCACGACATCCATGTACCGCAAAATGGAAGAGTTTGCTATTATAAGAGCTTATGTTCTTGATACTCATAGTGTTGATATTATTGAGCTTCATAGACTACGTAGAATATCAAACCGTTATATGGCAATAAGTATATTTTGGAGTTGCATTTAAAATAATAAATATTAAAATGTAGGAGATGATGGTATAAACACTTTCATAGTCAACATAACAAATAAGCTTTCTTTTTCCAAATAAATAAAAAAATCAACTCATTTTTAATGCAATAACATGACATTCTTTACAGCATAAGAAAAACAACCAGAAAAATGTTTTAAACAAATTGTTATGGGACACTATGTGATTGGGTGGCTAGATTGGGCTACAAAGAATGGTTGCAATCTAACTAGAAGCCAAATAAAAATACTTTCAGAGTCTCAAGCCCTACATCAATGTATTGATAGTAATAATATTATAAAATACCGCTGAATAGAAGTTTGAGATAGAAAGTAGTAGAAACAAAGTTACTGTATGAAAAATAAATTTTTAGTACTCACAAAAATATAGTAAATGTAATGTTAGGTTTATTGTTAGAAACAAAAAGATGAATTTACAAATTAAGTATAACAAATGTAATAGAAACAAAGACAGGAAAACAAGTTATTATTTACTCAAAATAAATTTATAGTTCACCCAAACATATAGTAAATGTAATATCAAATTTATTGTTAGTGAGAAAGAAAAGAAAGGATGAACTTACGACTGGACGATTAGCGGAGTTGTATGGCCAAGCGGTAGAACCGCGACCGTTCAAGCAACCCAAACCATCGATGAACAAGTTGTTGACTTGGTTGATACTAAGCCAGTAGTCGCCGGTGGCGTACTGCTTATCGATAGGTGCCAACAGTTCGCCATCAAGTTGTATATGAATGAAGCCACAAAACTAAGAACTTTCCTTGTGCTGGTATTAAAACCACACCACCTCCACTATTTCCACAAGCTTCACTCCATGCATTACTTAATGCCTATATTATACAAACAAATCAGTTAAGCTTAATTTATTTAGTTTTTTTAAACTTTGGCTCAAAATAGAAAATTTTCCCTACAAAAAGATGAAATCCATTCTAAAAAGATTATAAGAAAACAAATATAATTCTAAAAAATGTCAATATGTATGAAACGTCTTGACTTATGTAGTTTGTAACTTCCAAAACTTTATGACATCATTTTGAAAACGATACATTTCTAGGAAAAAAAAGACACAAACGAGTGAAAAGTGATTATATATATAAAAGAAACAAAAATGTTACGAAACTATCCCCAAATACAATGTTTTATTATCATTAATTTTAGAAATTACTACAAGCTATGTCATAGATTTAAATATTTAAAACTTTTAAAAAGAATTATTTGAATTGATTTGAAAAGTATTTGTGGTTTGATATTGAAAACAAAAAGTATACCTTACTGTTATCGGTTATTCCATCAGGTTTGGCACCAAATTGCAAGATATCGAACACTTTAGGTTGAGCATTACAATATTTACAAATGCAAAGTAATATCATAATGGACATTACACATCCATTTGCTAAATAACTCAAACCCATTTTTCCCCTTCTTTTGTTTCTTTCTCAAAGATGGCTGATTTTTGCTCTCATTTTTTTTTTCATTTTTATAACAGAATTTTAACAACCAAAAATGGAATAACTCACAAAACTGAGTTTTTGGTTTCTTTTATAGGTCAATTTATTTTGTTAAAAATCTCTATATTGATTTTATTCATAAACCATGGCATTGAGATTAATGAGATTTCACTCTTAATGGAAAATTTTCATTTAAACAGTTACCCTATATAATAATTATACAATTTTTTTTACCATTAAACATGTTTAAAAGTGAATTATAAATAGTTTATACAATAAGATATTTTAGTGAGTAGATAACTACTTTTATGATTTATAAATATATTATATCACACATATTTTAAACAATAATTGTTTAAGTTGAGTACCAATTTTTAAATATACTCTACTACAAACATATGTGAAAATATGATTATTTATTTATTTATTTATTAAATCCATTGTTTTCAAATTTATATTTTTAGATCACCTATCTAAGAGATCCATATCTCTAGAATACAAATGTTAAAGTATATCAAATTAGGTTATTAAAGTTAGATTTATTTCCTATTTGAATTATGTTTTGATATATTAAGGTAACTAGGTATTACAATTTAATCTTATTTGGTATAAATAGGTTCTTAGATATGTACCTATTAGGGAATATAAGTCTTATCCATTCTTTCCAATTTATCCCATTTTTACCTTCCTCTAAATTTCATAACAATGAGAACTAAGGTGTTTCATACTAATCATTTAAGTATGAGAATCTGAGGTTATTACAAAGTATATGAAACCTCATTAAAGGGACCCATATCATTAAAAAGCTAAAGAAAATTTCTCAAATATATACAACCCATGTTAAAAGTAAATGTGAAATTATATACATTGAAAATTATTTGGTTGGGCCACCATAATGTGTTCGGCTGACCATGCTTTTATCCATTGAATACATGTACGTAAAGAAGCATCTCTCAAATTAGGGACATGCCGATTATTGGAACTACATTCAACGATATTATGAGACAACCACAATGTAATAGTTTCAGTTTAAAAATCCTGACAGAAAGGAAAGTCTAGTGGTTAGATGTTTATAATATAGGGAAAGAAAGTGAAACATATTCTTGAATATTTAAACATAAAAAAATGAATCTAATTATATGAAAACTAAATTATTAAAGCCCTTTAATGTCGGTTGTCTTTAATGTCGGTTTTAAACCAACATTAAAGCCATAATTATTGTCCTTTTTTTATAAATACCATGCCCGTTTTTTTCAATTATTGTCCGTGTATTCAATATAATTATTGTCCAATCCATTTTTAATGTTGGTCACAAAGTTAAAAATGACATGTCCCTAAAACCAAGGTAATCAACCTATACATGCACAAAATAAATTCTTAATTGCTTGCTTTCACAAATCCATAATAATAAGTTACAAAAGAGGAATTGGAGATGATAATTTAACTATAAAACCAAGGTAATCAACAAATTACTAAAACTCATAAGCGTTATATAGCAAAATTAAAATTTTGATCCAAACAAGAGCGAGAATTTACTTTTCCATCAATTTAAATACCCCAGCCTAGACATAACCCGACATAGACAAAAGGTACCTTATAGATAGATTTGCTACACTTTAACCTTTTATTAGTCAATTTAATCCTATTAAACTGAGTAAAAGATTAAAGCCTTAGGGTTGCTAATCATATTAGAACCGTGATCTTAGGTTTATGTGATCCAAATTTTAAACATTTTAAAACCTGAATTAAACTTAAGTGAGCATGCATGTCTTTCTTATTACTTTTAATTCTAATTTCTCTTTAACTTCTAAAAAGAAACAACTAAAAAAATATCATGCCAACTAAGTGTTTATAACACTTATAAAGTAACCTATGTGTCATGCTTCATGCAATGTCCAGTCATTGCTATACATAACTTTTATATATATGCGTAATAACCAAGCAAACATGCTTCCCATTCACCCTTATACTATAACAATTATAATATAAAGATGATGCATGTCAATGCTTTTTATGCATGCATAAGTATAACTCTTATATTTTATGATGCAGGAGCATGCTCTTACATAATTAAATCATGCTTCTCTAAATTATAATATTTACAATAAAGAGATGATGTTAAGGTGGGATTTACTATATGTGCATACGATATGACATATAAAAAACAGACATCGCATGTAATAAACCAAGGATTAATGGAACGGGATGAGCATTTACAAAAAATCGGAATGAAATAACCCTATCTATTATATTTTCTATTGAGCTAACTGATTCACAAGCGAACTGGGTCTTGAACCGCCAGGAGAACTCCATCGTTTAGTAAATGTCGAAGGTAGACAATCGCCCAGTGCGCACTAGACGATAGGCGCAAAAGCTAAACGATCACTTAGACGACAACGAGGCTTTGAAGCCTGATCGTCTAAGCGATCGCTTAACGCGGCGAAAGGTAAACGATTTGTCGTGTGTTTCTAAGTGATCGTTTAGTCAGTTACTAAGCGATGAGCTTTCTGAGCTAAATGATCGTCTAGTGCGCGTGTGCGTTAAACGATATGTCAGCATCCCATCATCTACACGATCCGATACTCAACGATCGCTTACCCTATTGTCTACACGACCCGATCAACCCTTGACCGTCTCCTTCCTCGAAGAACTGCAACCCTTGCTCCAATCTTCTTCACGAAAGACTCAAGACTCAAACTGACTTTGAATTACAGACTCGATAAAATAACAAAAAATGCAGGGGCCTTTACAATCAACCGAAAATGTAAAAGAATTAAATCATATCGAGGCTAACATCCCAGAAAACTCCATTAATCTGCACATCCCAACAATTTAATGATTAAATAGAGTAGATATGCACCCACCAAGAATATATATGCAATTCGTTGCAACAATGAAATTGGAATATCAAAACCTAGCTCTGATACCAATTGAAGGATCTCTTAATGAAGAGCATCCATGAGTGCGTTCGAATCTTTCCGATTTCATTGTGACCGAAATACAACACATACATTCTAACAGATAGTTATGCAGTTCAACACTAATTAGCGACATGCTTTGATAAATAAAATACAAAGGATTGAGTTAACATACCAGTTGAAGACTCTCTTCAAACTCAAACTCAACGTAGCGGAAGAACCTCTACGAACTCTATCGCCCAGCAAATCAGTCGGCTATGGCAGCATGATCGTCTACACGAACGGCAACAACACAAACAAACACGAACAAGTAAGAAGCGGGGACGACACCACCAGATGAAGCCCTTGGTATTCTCCGAGTGAGAATCTAAAGTGTGGTCTTTGGTGAATTTGATAGAGGTAGGAGGAAAGGTTGATTGTGTAGAAGATAAGCAAGTGGGAGAGAAAGCTATCGTATAGCGGAGTACTTATCGTTTAGACAAAGCTACACGATCGTGTAGGTTTTACTAAGCAATCGTCTAGTAATAGGTAAATGATCGTTTAGAAAACGCGCCACGCTAGACGATCATTTAGGAAAGCTAAGCGATTGTTTAGATGCGGATGTGCGATTGTTTAGACGATGAGACTTTATCGTATAGGCTCTCAGCTAGGCGACCGATACTTTTTCACACCAATTGCGAATTTTTACGAACCTTTTGAAAAATCAAAAAAATTTTCATTTTATTCTTCCGTTACAATAACCAAATACTGAATTCCCACTAACGCACGATCGAGGACAGGATTTAGATCAATTATCATATAATTAACCAATTTAATAATAAATTAATATAATCATATTATATTCTTACCCTATAGTTTGATACCACATATCTACTATAGTAATTTCTACTCCACTTCATATAAATCATATTTATATCTAATTTCCTCCAAAAATAATGTATCTCATATATTTAGCCAATTATATCATATATAATTAACCAGTTCAATTATCATATATAATCGAACTCCTTTTTGTCAATTTGAACATTTCAAACTGACCCAAACACTAATTCTCGACTTTATCCAAGCTACCTAAGGGACCTTATGAACCTGTGGCTCGAAGCTCCAACGGTACGTGAATAGGTGACTAAACTCCTTAGCCATGAGATCCACCATCCGTTAACTACAAGACACTCCACTAAAGACCAACAGCTGAACTCTTCTTACCACAGATATATTTCTGCGTCCATCGGATATAACTAATCATGAGTACGATGACCCTTCACAGATGCTCGTAAGTAAAGTTGGGCCAATTTACTGTTTTGCCCCTGTAGTTACATCTCACTCCTTAAGTACCATTGATTTCTCTAATGAATAATACAACATAGTTCAACTATGTGCGAACACCTCTCGGACCAAGAGAAGGTGTGTGGCATCACATCGTTCAAGACATGGATTCAGCCCTTAAGGGAGCTATCTATCCACTTGCCTCTGCCTCGGGGAAGAAGTGAATTCCATCTTGTGTAGCTGAATTCCCAACTCCCAAATCAGACGAATCTCGAAAATGGTAGATTTGAATCGGTGACCTGGCCACTCGCACCTATACAAATCAAAGAACCACCCTGAATAGTAGGAGTTTCCAACTTACTCAGGATTGAGATCATGTTACCTATGGTCATCCTAGTGAAGTGAAGTCTCTATCATGAACAGTATTATATAACGAGACATTAATACTTCGTGGTCAGGTCTTATACAAACTCTTTGTATACGATGCCCCTACTCGCATGTCCCCTACATGAATGATCAGGATCAGACTATCTGTGACAAATCACAACACTTGTGACCATTCCACAAAGCGGGCCGCATCTTTAGCATTACTAGGATAAGGTTTCCCTCCTATATCTATATACTACAGATCATTTTGGTTATCACTCAAGACATGATCCACTTGTATGTCACCACATACATGCTTAAGTTATATACAGATAACCAGAAATTTTATATTTATTGCTTTGTGGTAAAGCAAATAAAACATACAACTGAGCAAAATCAAGATGTGAAGTAAATATCATATATCATACAATACAAGCGTTCGTACAAGCTGTTTACAAACTACAAGACATGAGACTTTAGGGCATCAACCCCAACAAAACTAAGTAGTGCTCTTCTATAAGTTTTTTTTTTTGTTAGTTATAAATAATTTCTTGACTTATCATTTCATCCAAAATGGAGTCACGAAAATATGGAAGTTGAGGGACAATACAACTCTTTTTTTTGCTAAATGATAGTTGACACAACTCCATTTCTTGTGGTACTAGAAGAAATTCGGGCTTTAATGTTGGTTGGCAACCGACATTAAAGATAGTGTTATTAAAGCCCTTTAATGTTGGTTGCCTTTAGTGTCGGTTTTAAACCGACATTGAAGGGCTTCAATAACACCAATAACATAGCTTTCAATATCGGTTGCAATCGACATTAAAGGTCTTTACAACCGACATTAAAGCCTTTTTTTTTTTTTAAATTCTTAACCGACATTGAAGCCCGAATTTGTCCATTTTATCAATTATTGTCCATTTTTTAAAGTTCCCTTGCCAAATCCATTTTTGTGGTAAAAAAGTATAACATGACACATCATCATCGAACGCTATGGCTATGACATATTATTCATGTATGGATTGTAAATCTATTACATTTAATCTGCAAATTCTACTATAAAATTATAATTTAAAAGGCGTACAATAATTCAGGGCTTGAAAACACAAATTACAAGTAATACAAAGATTATGATTTTACAAACATTATGAGTTTACTGTCCCTCTCTACTTGGTAAGTATAGATTCCTTCATAATTCTTCTTGAACAGACCCCCCAGCTTCAGCAGTGTCTGGTTATAGGCATCTTTGTCTGACTACTGTTGTTCAAAGGATCACAAACAATAAAGGTTTGGGCATAAGCGTAACACATGCAACGGAAGATTGTATCCATTCAAATATATATATATATAAATATAAATGGATAAAATTTTTTAGACCTTACCCTTAGAAACTCTGTAACATTTGCCAGCTAACTGTTGCTGCCCAAGAGAGATAATGTTATAACATTGTCATTGGGTCATGTTTCATCTTTATGCAAGAGTGGGCAGCAATTTCAGTAGCCTTATTGATCACTTGGCCAAATAAAGTAGGTCCGGCCAATGAAACATTGTGAAGAGCATTTGCATATGCTGCCATTATGCCTTCCACTCCTTCCACCTATTAATTAAGTTGATGTTCAATTGAAATGAATGGGAAATAATAAGCAAAAAGACGAACATAAAACTTAAAAGAGTTAAAGGTTACAATATTGAAAGTAAAAGCACAAATATAGAATTGTAAGAACCTCAGGTTGAGTTGGAGCTATACTCAAGTTGAAACAATGTGAAACGTTGCCATCTGATGTTCTTGCCCCGAACCCCCAAGCTGGAAAGCACCGATCAATGTCGTAGAATTGAATTACCTCCCCTACATCTATTATGGCCCGCCATAAGTTCAAGTAGTTTTTCAATTATATTTATTATCTTTATCTCCTACTACAGCAAAAGCAAAAAAAAAGATCACCAAATATAGAGATTTAAACTTCCAGCCCATAGAACAAAGAAAAGTTATTAATATACTGAATCTTTGAATAATTCAATTATACTAAGCTAACAACTTTCTAAATTAAATGAAGTAAGTATTAAATTTATAATTTGGAAGTATAGTTGAAATGGTGTGGCTAACCTGCTGGTAACTATTCAAACATCCACTACGGTCAATGTAATGCAATGAATCTGGATTGTAGGGATTTCCGTTCGAAGCTGTAAAAAGCACTTAAACCATGAATCCCACAACTTTAGGAACTAAAAGCATCGAATTTCTAAATCTGCTACCGAACTCTGAGAAGACATAAAACATGAATGCAACATCTTCATTAACCCAAAAGAGGGATATCCAAGTATAAGAAATTCTATAACTAATTAAGGCGATTAACTTTAGAATTTATTAATTTCGACATCAGAATTAACCGAAGTAAAAAGAGAATGTGTTAATTTTTTTCATAGAAGGTACCTATAAAATCAACGACGACCATAAAATTAAGCTGAAATCCACTAGAAATGTAATCAAGAAAGCTGAATTGTGTTTTCTCAATGTAGTGATCAACAAATAGCTGACCTTTTATAACCTAAAGAACACAATTATATTATATCAATATGAAGAAGAAGAAGAAAAAAACGATACTAATAATTTCTGAAAAATCTGAGAGATCCGACCGTCTCATAGCCACCATGAGAAGAAGATGGAATAATAAAATTTGCACCACTTTTTTCTCTGTAAAGTTTTTCGAGATCACCCATTGATTTTTGGAGCTTACTGAATAAATGGAAATATGCACATGAAGAAAGCACAAGTTAATAATTTATAAGACAATTTCAATTTTATTCGATTACTTAAACAAGTCAATGTTTTTACCTTCAATTTTAAAATGTTAAAATAGACCAGTCTTAAACTTTGAACAACAGACCTTTTCAAAACTAAACTAGAACATAATTTCTGAACCAAACAATGAATCATACAAAACCTAACCAACAAGTAATACTCAAAATCTACTCATAGAGATAGATATGTTCAAACCCTACCTACAAAAGTAATCGCATCTGGCTACTAATAAAATTCCTTCCCACATTCTAGTTTAAGGTATACTTTGATAATTTTTTTCCATAATGGAAAAGTAAATACTAGACATTGATGAATTTATAAAATAGTTACCCAACTAATTCATAACTGCCATTGCTATTGAAATCAAAGCACTCAATGACCAATGAGTTATCCTGTATTTAAAGAGAAAACCAGAAATTATTAATATTATTTTTTTAAAAAAATAAGGAGGCTATAAAATATTATTAATGAGAATAAGATTCAGAAGGCCATATGCTTGCCTTGTTTCCAAACTTCTGCATGCTCAAGCATAAAGCTCTTCAAATAGGATTAAGATTGTCTTTAACCACTTCAGTTTTACAGATTGGAATTGAGCCTCCAGTTTCAACAACTCTAGATATTCTCAGGAAAGGATCCTAAAATAAACAATTAAACAAAGAACACAAAAATCAAAGGCCTTCAATGGAAACAACAACAGTGAATTTAACATTAGTTTGAAAGTGTTTTTAATCACTAAACAGCACTATTTTAGGAGTCCCACCCCCAAAAGAGTCAAAATTCATACATATTTATAATAATAATAACAAACATTACCAAACATTTTTGTAATAATTTGTGTTGGAGATTCAAGAAGCAAATCCTTACTTCCTTCTTTTGGGATTAACGAAATTGCAATTCACTCTAATTTCTCCTTCATTTTTTCTTGTAAGCACTCCTACATTCCCCAATTTCAACATCGACACCGAAAATTGGCTATAAAAAAGAAACGGCTGATTCGCCATCAAATCCACAAAGGAAGAAGTTCTCTTAAGAAAACAGCGATTGATCCGTCGCCAGAAGCCCTAATTTCTTCTGAAGATTCTTGAAATAAGCAGTATCAAACATTTTTGAAGTTGTCGCATCCAGAAATACCAGATCCATAACTTTCTTACACTGCCTTCGAAGCAAATTTAGAAATGGAGGTTTCAGAATCGGGTCGGGTTTTTAGGTCCTATTAAAATTGTAGAGCATATCTTGGAAGGTATGGCAGGCTGCTCGGCCGATGGTGTGGGCGCCGGAGAGTGCGACTAAATCGAGGACGTCGAGCCCTAGATGATGGAAGTAGTCGATCAAAGCGATGACGTTTTTGTGGCCCTGAGGGACTTTTTCTGCTTCGGTGCGACATAGGGTTTGGGCGAAGAATGATAATCGAGAAGGATGCGATAGATTAGGGGTATATTATTTAATAAAATAAGAAAAAAAAACATTATACCTTTAATGTCGGTTTTAAACCGACATTAAAGCCCATCTTCAATGTCGGTTTAAAACTGACATTAAAGATCCATTTTTTTTTAAACCGACATTATAGCACCTCTTTAAAAGTTTTTTAAAATTACAAGTTTACCTTCGCACACACATTTTCATTCCATCTTTTCTTCCTTTTTTGTTTCCTTTTTCCGATTGTACAACATTTTTTTTTCATTTTTCAATTCTGCAGCTCTCTACTCCTGCATTATTCGAAAATTTGGTTCTTCTTCCTTTTTTTTTCTGATTTCTTCAGTTCTTCCGTTATTCATCACCTTCACAAAGCTTGGCGATAAGCTTCAAGATTAGGTTTGGGTTTCAAGAAGCTAATTCACCTTTTTCTTTCTTTTGGGTTTTGTGATAGAGATTGAGAAGAAGAGGGCAACCATCAGATGGAAGAGACGAGAGAGAAGGCTCGAGTCATCGAGGACGGCAACGATGGTGTGAGCATAGGCAGAGGGTGGCGGTGAATGGGCGTGCGCGTATCAGAAACGATGTGTTTTAGGGTTCAGATGTGTGAGACTCAGATAGCAGAGATTGCAAGAGGAGGGAAGAGGTTTTGTTTTCCTGATATTTCTCAAATTGCAAGCTATCACTAATAGCACATTTCTCAATTTGCAGCTATCAATACTATTAGTGATAGCAACTGATAACATATTTCTCAAATTGAAAGTTATCGCTAAAAGCAGCTATCGGTGATATTCACTGATAGTAGCTATCAATGATAACTTTTAATTTGAGAAAACTAGGAAGAACGCACGAAATGGTGGACTGGGTGTGGACATTTTAGTCTTTTGCAAGTTTTTGTGCTATATATACAATTATTTTATCCTTATGCTACATATTCTATTATTTTGAGTTTGAATGTTATTTATGCAACTAGCCTTGAGATATATGGGATTGACACATATCTAAGGAATTGTTATGAATATTCATACTGCGACTATGCTCTTTTATCTCTTTAACTTTCATAGCGCTACGACAAATAGACTTTTTAATAGCATTTTCGCCTAGCTTTTAAATAAAAGGCTATTAAAAAAGAGGGAAAAAAAAAGCCGGAGGGTTAATTTTTTCCTCATTTTTTCAGATTAAGCTTTAGGATTTTTTTTTTTCTTCCGCCTTTTCCTTCGAGTGTCATTTTCTCTTCTGCCACTTCGTTCAAGCGTCAGTCTCTTCCCCTTCATTTTCTTTCTCCTCTTCTCCTTCGAACAACTCCATCTATTGTTTGCTCTTAGGTTTCTCTTTTGTTTATCTCCTCTCCAACTTCGCAAGTAAGTCGCAACGTGAAGCATATTTGTTAGTCCTCTTCAACTTTGTTTGTCCTTATCCTTCACTCACACATTCTTCATCGCAAACCCTAGCCTCAACCTTTGTCTCATTTGACAGGTTACTTATGCTGTCGCCTTTGCCATTCTCAAAGCTTCCACCTCTCTTGTAGAAAGTTTGTGCATAGGATCGAGAAGAGCCAGAATACTAGAATGGTGCTCTCAAGCCCCAACTTTCAAAGGCTTCACGTCGAGCAATTGGATTTGTTTCGCTGGATCGTTGATTCTGATGCCCTTCTCTTGGTGTGTGTTTTCCTTCAACTTAACCTTTTTTGGCTTACTTTTTTTTTTATTGAAGACTATGATTGTTCTCCTTCTTTTGACTAAATGCGATGGAGAGGGATTGAATGTGCGTTTCAACCCAATTCATTGGGCATGAATAAAGACAAATCACATTAGGATTGATTTTCTCAATCTATCAAAAATGATTATATCCAAAATAATCTCGATGTTGGGGAAGATTGGATTGCAACTAATCTTGATCACAATAAAGGATCTGTAATAAAGGATCTGTAATAGCTTACAACAATAGGACCAAGCTTGATCACAATAAAGGATCTGTAATAAAAGAGTTGATGTTCTATATTTGCTCTTCAAGACCTATAAAATATTGTTTTATCATTTTTTTCGGTTTGTATATCTCTTTGAAAATAACATAAAACCTCCCAAAGTATTGTTGAAGTGCATTATAGAAAAAGACCCACTAAGATTGTTTCGACTCATTTATAATTGCAGGTTGTACAAGGGTATAGTTCCACTCTTGGGACACTAGATTCCATGTAAGTTGAAAAGACCCATATTTTATTTGTAACTCCTTTGCGTTCTTTTTGTATTTGTTGCCTTTCCTCTCATACTTACATAGCAAAACTTGAAACTATATGGTACATGAATACTTAAAATGGGTATGCTTAGTTGTTATTGCAAGATCAGTTTTGTCATTCAGGATTTTACAACGCCATATATGTGGTTTCCAATGGATTGATTCTTTTGTTGGTTGCATTGAAGTATTGTTTCTTGGCTTTTATTAATCACCCTGAAGATACTTGAATTATTAATCACCTTGAAGATACTTGAATGTTGAATATGTCAGGAAGACGATAGTATTAAGAGTTTGGATATTTCTTGTGCTTGCAGTGACAGCTTGAAGGTACTATTTACTAACTTCTATTTTGAGTCGAAGTAGGATTATTGGGCCGAAGCCGAATTTTTCTTGAGTTGACAAACTTGACGGCCATGATTAGGATTAGCTTTTTCTTATAAGAGACTTCAAGATCTTGGTGGAGTTGCAATGAAGAATTTGAAGCCTTAATTCATTTGGAAGTTTGTTTTCAACTTCAATGCTTGTGGAAATTAAGGGATTTATTAAAGTGGTGTTGAGTTGATTCAGTAAGGTAAGGTTGTTGAGGATATTGTCCTTTTTTATTTTTTTTTTATTTTTACTTGGACCAGCATAATACCTATTCTTTTTTTCTTTAATGCTGTATTGTTATTTGTACCTGATCAAGGCAGGAGTAGTTATTTTTGCAAACTCTTATTGAATTCTTTTTAGAAAGTTCAAATAAGTATATATGTTAACACTTTCAAAAATTTATTTGGATGTATGCAATTAAAATTGGTTGATGTACTAATTTCTAAAATTAATGACAATAAAAATTGTTTTTTGAGGGATAGTTGGTAACGTTTTTGTTTCTTTTGTATATAATCACTTCTCATTAGTTTCTATTCTTTTCCGAGAATTGTCGTTTCCAAAATGATGTAATAAGGTTTTTGAAGCTATAAACTGTGAAAGTCGAGGCTTTTGATAACCATTTGATATGTTTCATAATTGTATTTATTTTCTTATAATTTCTATATAACGGGTTTCATCTTTTTGTACGGAAACATTAAGCTATCAAAAAAAAACCTACTCGTTGAAAAGTATTTTTTTCCTATGTCTAGTTCGATTACCATTTAGTTTCGTAGTTTTAGATTTTGAAAACTATATGCTTATTTTTCTTACCATTTATTACAATAAATTTTCACCTTCCCTAAGAAAACACATGCATCCATACAAGAATTCTAAAAAAAATAAAAATAAAAATTTAAAACTACCTTTAAAATTTTTAAAACTTAGACATGTATTTTGAACGTTATTCCTGTAAAGTAGATTAAAAAAATAATAATAAATCATAGGTAGAATAGTATCTATAAGCTAATCTTCAAAAATTAAAATAAAAAATTAACTATTTTTCAAATAAGGTCTTAGTTTCAAAACCTAACAGTAATCGTTGTTCGTAAGCATAATTTTTTAAATAAATATCTAAATGTAAATTTAACGTAAAATAAAAAAGAAAATATTTAGATGCATCATGCATCTATCTTTGTACCAATCAAATTGTCCAATCATTATTTGTCACATGATAAATTCATTTTACTTATTTTTTAAAGTATTTAATTCTTTTTGTTTATGTGTGATGAGAATATGATGCACAAAGATGGATGCATCTAGAGATGCACTCAAGTATTGCTCAAAAAAAAAAAAAAAAAAAAGGGAATGATTACCATGCAAATATGCTTAGGTACGTCTAACTTTATAAGTTGATAAAGAAACAAAAAATAAAATCAAAATCAAAATCAAAATGAACATTGCTCAACTGATATAGTGCTTGTACTATCAACCTCAACATCAGGACTGAGGAGGCTCAATTCCCCTAATCTACGTATTGTCAGGGTTAATAATGAAGTGTATAGCAACATTGTTAAAGAATTGCAAATATAGCAAAATTTATTACAGATAAACCCCTATTAGCGATATAGTCTAATATGTTAGATGATTTAAGATATTAGAGTTTGATAACTGAATCTAATTTTTGCTATATTTACAAATAAGACTTATAATTAATTAGTTGATCAGTGATTTAAGATATTAGACTCTAGAAGCAAATCTAAATTTTGCTTCATTTATATACAGCTTGATGGCGAACTGTTGGCTCCCGCCGATAAGCATTTTACCACCGACAACTACTGGCTTAATATCAACCAAGTCAACAACTTTTTCATGTTGAATTTTATGTCCTAAAACTCGTGGCATGTAAACAATAAAACTTATTCTCAAAGTTCAATAAGGTGTTATTGAATAGACATTTTGCTTAATAGAAATCCAATAAACCTGAAAGTCCCTTGACTATTGGATGAGTACTTCAACTTTATGTGGAGACATAAAAGTGGATCAGGTTCGAGTAAATAGTCAAAATGATCTATAGTATATGAATAAGGTTGGGTACCTTATTCTGGTAACACTATTGGATGCGGCCTGCCCTGTAGTTGTTACAAGGAGTTGTAAAGTGTTACAAACGAAGTGATCCTAATTCGTTCATGTTGGAACATGAGGAGTGGGGGTGTTCTTATGGAAAAGGGTTTGTACAAGATCGGACCACGAAATCAGTTACTCTTACTTTATAACGTTATTTACTATTTAAAACTGCCTATTTCAAAGTGATGACCTAGGTAACTTGACCTTAATCCTGAGCTAACTATGAACTCCTGTTTATTTGGGATTATCCTTAGATTTGCATAGGTGAGGGTTGGCTCAACAACGCCACTCAATAATCCTCCCATTTCAGGGGTAAGACCTAATAGATAGCTAGGGACATAGGGTGCAAGACGGAATTCACTCCTACCCGCTTTAGGGATAGTAGAGAGGTTGTTTCCTTAAGTGCTGATTATGGGTTTTAAACAAGCCCCCCCCCCTCCCTCTTCCCCTCTCATTGGCCCAAGAGGGACTCGGTTTTGTTGATTGGATCACAAAACTATTGTTCATTAGGGGACCAATGGGGACTTAAGGAACAAGAGGTAAAACAGAGATTTGACCTAACCGTTATTACGAACAACCTGTGAAGGGTTGACTTACTAATCATGGTTATATCGAGTGGACATAATATATCTATAGTGAGAGGAGTTCAACTATGGGCTTTAGTGGAATGACCCATTAGTTAACGAATTGGGGTTAGATCGATCTAATGAGTTTAGCCGATTAATCTCGGATTGTTGGAGCCCATGATCTGTAGGTCCACGAGATCCCCCTACTAGTTTGAAAATGGATTAGCTCTAGAGTAGCGTGATAAGTTAATTTGAAACGTTCAAATTAGAATCAAATGGAATTGGAGAATATGATTTAAATATATGAAGATGGATTTGTGTAAAAACTAATTTAATATTGGATATTAAATTAATTAGAATTATTTAAATTATTTAAATAATTATTTATTAATTTATTAGAAAATTAATTGATGAAATTAATTTGTAAAATTAATAAATTTTGATTTTAGAAATCAAATGTGATTTTAAAATCAATTTTGGATTTTGGAAATAGAAAAACACAAAAATGAAAAATTGGATTTTTCAACTTCATCTTCAACTAGCTCACAAAGAACTCATTATCTTCAACCTTCAATAACACCAAGCATGAGATGCATCCCATGCAAAAAATCTCTTTGCATGATAGTCTGCAATATATTGAAGAGATTGGAGTGAAGTTGAAGCAAGGCAACCGATAGAATTTTAGCGAAAAATTCGAGTAGAAGAATGTGTTCTTCATTGGGTTGCTATTGTGAATATTCTCCATGTTCCCTTTGATTCCAGCTTATTTTGAGTCCCGCAACTCAATCTAGAGTATCAAGAGAATGGTAGGAAATACCTTATGGTGGTCTGCACAAAGATTTGTAGAAATTAGCAACTAGAAATCGAGATTTCAATGGTTCTTCAAAGGTATGTCTTGAAACCCATTAAATTCTGTTTGAGCGTGCTTTCATTTCTGCCAAAATTAATCACTTAGAGTGCTTATCGATCTTCGTCTCTTTCGTTGTGTGCTAGTACCGTCCCAACAGTTCATTGGTAGTTTAGGTCGCTTAAACGCCAACAGTTCTATTGCTTGGCCATACTACTGCGCTAATCGTCCCGTCGTAAGTTCATGTTTTCCTTTCTTTCTCACTAACAATAAACCTAATATTACATTTACTATATGTTTTTGGTGAACAATGAACCTAATAATAATCTATTATATTAAATTTTTTTCATTATTTTAAAAAAGTTATTTGTTATGTTGACAATGAAAACTTTTTTATGATCTCATCCGCTACATTTATTTTAAACACAACTCCAAAACATACTCGTCAAAATATGATTATTTGATATTATTTGATATAGTTTATGAAACTCAATAATATCAACACTACAAGTATCAAGAACATAAGCTTCTACAATAGAAAACTCTTCCATTTCGTTGTAAAGGGATGTTGAAACATCACGTTTGATCATGTTACAGTGATAGCTCCGGCAGAAAACCTAAACACAAATGGAATCCACATTTCATCATCAAGCGGTGTGTGTGTGTGTGTGTGCGTGCGTGCGTGTGCATGTCGTGCGTGTGTGTCTGTGCGTGTGTGCGTGTGTGTGCATGTGTGTGTCTGTGTACGTGTTTGTGCATTTGTGTCTGTGTGTGTGTGTGCATGTGTGCTGCGTGCGTGTGTGTGTGTGCGTGTGTGTGTATGTGTCTATCTATCTGTGTGTGTGTGTGTCTGTATGCATGTCCATACAGCCATGCATCTCTGTGGGTGTCTATGTGCCTATGTGTCTGTGGGTGTGTGTGCATGTATGTGCGTGTGGGTACGTGCATGCGTGCATGTGTGTGTGTGCACGCGCGCGCACTCGCGTGCGTGTGCATGTGTGCGTGCGCGATTCTAAAGCAAAAAATGTGGTTTTTTGTTCATAGAGTAATCAAGAGTGAAAATTAAAGATGTGAGATATGAAGGTATAAAAGGGAGTTCAAATACTCAAGTGGCAGTAAATTTTGAATATAGCCAAGTTTTTCCATGTTAAGACATAGTGTTGCAAGACATTAACCTTCCTTTCAATGGTGGTGGCCAGCCAACTTCCATTTGTCATAATGTTAAGGGTTCTGCTTTTGGCTAAAAATTGTCTCCCTTTTGCCTTTAATTTCTTTGTGTTCCATTTATTCTTTCTTGTTAGAGAGAGGTGGAAGGAGAAGATGATTATTTCTCAAAATAATTTAATAGGAGCCCAATATAGGTTTCCACAAAGTAATAATAATAATACTAATTTTTAAGACAATTGGAACCAAAAGAAGAGAGATGAAAAATTTAATTTTTATTAAAAAAGTACAAAGATGGATACTTTTGTGAGGTTATTTTTTTACTCTCTCAATATACAGTCACTCACTTTCTTTCTTCGTCTCTTTATTTGCTTTCTACCTCTCTTTGCTTTCTTGATTTACAAATGAGGACATATCTCTTATTTATAGGTATGAGATCCTTGAACCTTTGAGGAATAGAATGTGAAACTCGGATTTCCATTATTCCTATTTAAGCATGTGTTAAAAGAAATTAACTAAGTGAAAGTTAAATCCTATGTTGAAGTAAAGGAAATTTCTAAATGTTGAATAGATTTTCCTTGAGTATCTTTGAGTTAAATGTAAGGTTAAAAGGACTCATGCATTAAGTGTTAGGAGACATTAACACATAAGTTGAAAAGGCAACCATGCGTCTGTAAGGTTGGACGCATGATTGGCCGAAGTATTGGTAAGAGGCATTGCCAAGAGTAACCATGCCTTGGAAGCCAAGAAGAAAAATAGCTAAGTGTTGGACTATGAGTTGATGTGGTGCCATACGTTGGCCATTAGACTTTGAGAGGTTATTTGAAAGGTTAGTAGTGCATGCAGCAGCCAAGGTCTTGAAGAGGTTAGAAAACGCATGCGGCAGCCTCAAGTTACGCATCCAAGGGCACTGGACGTTGGATGCGTTGGATGTGTTGGATGCGATGGATAGACGCATGCGGCAATGGAGGCAGGCGCGATGGATGCGTTGGACATGATGGTATGCGTCTATGCGGCTAGAGGTTAGATCAATGCATAAGGTTCGACGGTTACGTTGGATGCGTTGGACACAATGGTATGCATCCATACGGCTGAAGGCATGCAGCTGAAAGAGATGCGTTGGAAGGGCAGGCGGTGACGCGAGGGTATGCGATGACACGGTGCGAGGCATGCGCTGGAGGATGGCATGCGATGATAGAGGCGGATGCGATGGTCGCATTGGACGTGATGGATGCGTTGGACTAGGCAACCGTCCTATGCGTTGATGCCATGCGACCGTCCTATGCATTGATGCCATGCGACCATCCTATGCGTTGATGTTAGGCGACTGTGCTATGCATTGATGCCATGTGACCATGCTATGCATTGGAAGTATACGATGGCATGCACGATGGATACGTTGGACATGGCGACTTTGCTAAGGCATAGGCCATGCGATGGGAAGAGCTAGGATGGAAGCATAGTGGTTTGTTCTTGCAATTGTTAAGTCTTGCGGTGACAAAGTAAATGAGTTGGGTTTGCGTTGTAGAAGATGCGATGGTGTTGAGTTAAAAACCAAGTGGAGCCAATGGTTGCTATGCATTGATGATAAACCATGCGTTGGTGATACACTATGCGTTGATGGCATACTATACGTTGATGGTATACTATACGTTGATATCTGAGGCTAGCAGTATGCATTAAAAAGAGGCGTTAGTCATCATCCTAGTTGAATGCACATTGAGTTGGATGGACGCATAGGAAGAATGAGTGCATATGGAGAATGAACGCATATAGAGGACGTTATCAGACATGTAGCTTGCTAGGAAGGAGTCTTAGGCCTTAAGGAAATGAGGTGGGTACACAGGTAGATATGCAAAGTTAAGCCTCACGCATTGGCAATGGGGGAGAAAGACACTTAAGATTGCATTGATCAAAAGTTGCATTGATGGAGTGAGGTGAAGACACCTCAAGCAGGAGGTGGAGAAGGCTGGAAGTTGGCAGATGCTAAGGAAAACACTTAGATATGGTCAAGTAGAAGGTGTCAGTCTTAGAGCAATCTTGGATGCCTATAAATAGGGCCAAGGACTTCAGATGAGAACTCAATTCTCTTCAAAGGACATAAAGAAAAGTGTATTGAGAGGAGGCTATGCGTTGATAGTAAGACCATGCGTTGGTCAAGAGATTCCAAAAGGGAGGATGCTGTCAGACAGAAAAGATAGGAAGAAGCATCAATTTGGGACGAGGCATTCTCCCAGAATACTCGTGCGTTTGGTGTGATTCCAAATCCATTTGAAAGCTAAGAGAGTCTAGTTTTTAGGGTAGGGCTACCGGAGAAGAAGCTCTAAGGAATCAGGCTGGAAAGTGAAGACGAGACAGAGGGGTCGAGTTGTTAGGTAAACTAGGCCAGTCTTGATGTTTTGATGTTTCCGGCCAAACCACAAAGATTTATGAGCTAAGATTTTGAAGTAAGCTTCCTGAGACATTTTAGAGCATATTTGTAGAAGGAAGTAACTCGAGATAAATCCTAGAATTATGAGTAGTCTGAGCTTTAAATTGAAACTGGAATTTAGGATTCAAAAGGAAAGCCCGAGGTGATCAAGGAACTTCTAGAGATAAAGGTTCCTAAACGACCAAGGTGATTGCTACTTTCCTTTAAGTCTTAAATCATATATTTTAGAGTAAATTGTATATGCTTAGGTTATGAATGAGTATCTAGCATGAGGATGAGATTATGTGATCGGGATGGTCATGGGGTCAATAGACCTAGTGCCTGAGCCCGTAAGCAAAATCTCACGGGATGGTCAGGGGACACGAGAAGTCTAGTTCCTGAGCCTGTGGGAGGATCCTCATATAGGATGATCAGAGGGCCAAAGGGCCTAGCTTCTGAGCCCATGAGCAGGGAGCTATGTGCACATAGGAGACAAAGAAAACGTAAAGAGTAAGCGTTGTATTTAGTAACAGTTATCTATCTACCGTGTGTGTAGGTAGACAACATACTCATTCTAAGTAGTTATCAGTTTAGCTATCTATCGTGCGTGTAGATAGAGTTGAGACCGGACCCATTCAAGGTGGAGGTTTGAATGTAACCTCGTATTTATTATTCATGAGTTGAAATAGACTTTAGAAATTACTTATCACTCACTGAGCTTTGTGAAGCTCATTTTGTTATTTCATGTTTTCTTCCCAGGTAGGGAAAGGTGAGGAGTTCCAGGGTACTGCTAAGGTCATGGTCTGCCACATGCCACAGTTACACTTTCGAAGAATTTTACAGTTGTTGTTGTAAACTTCGTAGTTAAGTCTTGGAGTTGTATAAACGTTATATCGTTGTAATAAAATGGGCATACTTAATCAGTTGTTATTTGCCTCATTCACTTAATCAGTTGACTGTTGAATTTGTTCATTGGTATCAGAATTATTTCTGCAAGAGTTATTAGGCAGTAAGTGTCAACAAAAGGATTGATAACTGCTGCATTCATGTCCTTTCTTATGCTCAGAGAGGAGTCTAGGGCGGGGTGTGACATAGAATTTTTCTAGAACTTTCTTAGGTCTAACCAATGCTAGATAATTCTATGAGATTATCCTTATCTAAAAGAATTCTCTAGAATTCCTTGGAGCCTAAAGAAATCTTAGAATATTTCTAGATATTTCTTTTATATATATATTTACAATTCTTTTAGATAATCTAGAGATGTCTTGTATTTACACTTAAGATATATGTAGATATTTCATGAAGATTCTAAAATATTTAGCTTCTATTTCAACACTCCCTGTCAATGCTAACTATTCTAGCTCTTTCCATTATCTTGAGCTATTGGTGGAACTCTACATTCTTGGATGCTCTTAGGCTTTTGGCACTATGTCCCAACTTCAATTCCTTTTTAATGTATCTACTTCTTCTTCCTCAATCTTCGATTTAATGTTTTATAATGCTTCTTCGCATGTTGTTAGTTCTTTAGATACTCTGCTAATGTTGCATTTACATTCCTGAAATTTGGAATGCTTGTTTTGTTGATCTCCATAATTGTAGTTCTCGATCATGTACACCACTTTGCCAAGGACTTTGTATATTTTGAGCTCATTCTCTAGAAACTGCAATTTCGCATCATTTTTCTCTGAGAAAAGTGACACAAACGTGTCTTATGTTACCTTTGGTATGTCCACTATATTGATGTACTCCAATATTTCTTCATCAACTGTAGTTTTAATTGCAAACATGACCTTATTTGCCTTGATATTGCTTTTATTCAAAGCATTAGCATCCTCAGGTGAATCTGGGAATAAGTTGGATACTTTCTATCAACTCAACTCAAGATTAACAAGAGAGAGAGAGAGAGAGAGATAGAGAAAGCTCTAAAATTTGGAATGAGATGATACAAATGAAGAAACAAGTTGCTATTTATAAACTAGTAATATAGCACCTGTTCGTAGAGAATCCAGATTTTGTTTTACATTTTCAGATTCACTCTGTTCAACATATATGTGTTTGAAAACTATTTTCAAATTCTGTGATTTAAATAGTACAAATTATGAAAATAACATTTTTATGTTCATATTGTATCCAGATTTTGAATTTTAAATTTTAAAATACATAATTATAATAAATAAAGATTAAAAAAACACTTAAAACTACAACATGTAATGTTATAAACTCAGTTTATTTTTTTTTTAAATTAAAATATTTATTATGTAACATATTAGAAATTATATAATATTATAAAATAATAATTATACAAAAAGTTTACATAAAACATGTTCATAAATAAATTAATAATAGTTTATAGTCAACTAATATTTAGTTGGGAAACTACAAAGTTTTATGATTTAAAAATATGATATCAATCACATTTTAAATAACTATTTAAATTAAAATCTAGTTTCTAAATCTGCTGCTAAACACATATATGAAAAACATAAAATTCAACTCTGTCTTCATTGAATCCATTATTTTTAGATTTTTGTTTTCAAATTTCTTACCAAACACGCTCTTAGTCACTCCCCCAATTTTTTTAAAAAAATAAATTAAGTTTAATAAATACAAAATCGAAATATTTCACAAATTTAACTTGAGTTGTTACTTGATCAAAATCAAACATAAATCATTGAGATTGAAGAAACTCTAATTTAACTTTTTTATATATTGAATTTGTACATTAAATATCATCTAATTTGATTGGTTTCAATTAAATTTGAAGTTTTACCATGAATTTTGTCTCTATATAATTAGATTCACTTCTTATGTTTAAATATTCTAAAATGTTTCACTTTCTTTCTCTATATTTTAAATGCCCAACAATTCGGTTTTTCTTTCGTTTGGGATTTTTCCAAAATGAAACCATTACACTATGGTTGTCTCCAATGCGCATTTAGCAATTTTGTTGATGGGAACTTTAAATAATTTAGTAAAAATAAAAATAATTAGTGGGACTGGAACCTAGGTTTAAAAGGGGACGAAAGATAGATTTACTATTTGCTAGCAAGTGATTTTGATATTATGATAATATATATATCTACTATATAAAGGGCATAAAGTTGAGAGGGGCTCGTGCCCCTAAGTCCATACTAAATCCATCCCTGGTGGTCTCATAATATCATTGAATGTAATTTTAATAATTTGCATGTCCCTAGTTTGAGAGATACTTCTTCACTTACATGCATCCAACAGATAAAAGCACGATCAACCGAACACATTATGGTGGCCTAATCGAATAATTCTTCGATGTAAATAATTTCACATGTACTTTTAACATGGATTGTATTTGAAAATTTTTCTTTAGCTTTTATTGATATGTGTCCCTTTAATGAGGTTTCATATACTTGGTAATAACCTCAGATTCTCATACTTTCATGATTAGTATGAAACACGTTAGTTCTTATTGTTATGAAATTTAGAGGAAGGTAAAAATGGGAGAAATTGGAAAGAATGGATAAGGCTTAATTTCCTAATAGGTACATATCTAAGAACCTATTTAAACCAAATAAGATTTAATTGTAATATCTAGTTACTTTAATATATCAAGACATAATTCAAATAGGAAATAAATCTAACTCAAATAACCTAATGTGATATACTTTAACATTTGTATTCTAGAGATCTGGATTTCTTAGATAGTTGATCGAAAATTAGAAATTTGAAAACAAGGGATTCAATGAAAAAAAAAATCATATTTTCATATTTGTTTGTAGTAGAGTATATTTAAATATTGGATCTCAACTTAAACAATTATTGTTTAAAATATGTTTGATATAATATATTTATAAATTATAAAACTAGTTGTAGTTACCCACTAAAATATCTTGTTGTATAAACTATTTAAATACACTTTTAAACATGTTTAACTTAAAAAAAAATTTGTATAATAATTATATAAGGTAATTTTTTTTAAGGATAATTGCAATTCGTAGCATTTTTAAGAATAATAACCAAGTATATAACATCATTTAAAAAAATTGTAAATATAGACAAGTCTATCAACGATAGACTTCTATCATTGATAGACTCTTACAATGATATAGTCAATCACTGATAGACTCCTACCAATAATATGGTCTATCACTGATAGACTATTTAAAATTGCAAATGTAATTTTTTTTACATTATGTTATATCCGCTAATACTTTGGACCTAATGTCTATATTTGCAACTGTCCCTTGTTTTAAATAGTAAAATTGCTGAAAATATTTTCAAATATAACAAAATATCATTGTCTATTAGTGATAGACCGCCTTAGACTTCTATAATTGAGTGATAGAAGTCTATTGCGGTCTTTTACTAATAGACAATAACATTTTGTTATATTTGTAAGTAAGTTGGCATTATACTTCATTTGAAAACAACCCTATTGTATAACAATTTATAGAATTATAATATATTATATTATAAATTTTTTAATTTAATAATTTTTTTTTTACCTTTTTAACTGTAAATTTGCATTTTAAAATTTCAATCATAAATCTAAAAATATAAAATAAAGAAAACAAAAAAAAATCCGTTGAAGACATATTCATAGAAGAATTTAGTAAAAACATAATCAAAATTGCCTAACAACCATTAAGTTAGGTGTACTAAAAAATGTTTCCTTTTCTATGAAACATATCTCCTCCTTACATGATGTTTTTTATATCTAATGATACCCTTTTTAACTATTGTTAATAGATACCATCATCCATGAATGTTAAAAGAATAGAAATGTCACTCTTCTAGAAGGGGTAGTAGTAGACCAATTTGAGGATAACTCAATTACTTAAGACATATATATTTTCAATGAATAGATTAAAGCTTCAAATATATCTATGTACATTGTTGAACTAAAGGATAGAATATTGATATCAAAGTGAGCATAGCTCAACTAACGTTTAGATGTGTGTTAACTGTTAACGGCCAAAATATCTGTATTTTTCGAATTCTCATCCCTCTTGTACTAAAGAAAGAAAGTATGTGGAATGGTAGTGTAAGTGTAATGACGTGATAAAAGAAGAAAATTATACTACTAATCACAAATATGTTGCATACAAAATAAAATCGTATATGATATTGAATAAAGTACAAACTACCATTTCAATCGTCAATAGTCCGACCTCTAGTCTTGCAATTGTGTTGAGTTATTTAGCAAATGGATGTGTAATGTCCATTATGATATTACTTTGCGTTTGTAAATATTGTAGTGCTCAACATAAAGTGTTCGATATCATGCAATTTGGTGCCAAACCTGATGGAATAATGGATAACAGTAAGGTAAAATTTTTGTTTTCAATATCAAACCACAAATACTTTAAAAATCAATTCAAATATTTTTTTTCTTAAATGTTTTAAGTATTTATATCTATGACATATCTTGTTGTAATTTATAAAATTAATGATAATAAAAAATTGTTATTTGGAGATAGTTTGATAGCATTTTTCTTTCTTTTATATATATATATATAATCACGTCTAACGTTTCTGTCTTTAAGAACTTTTTTTCTTAAAAATGTATCATTTCCAAAATGATGTAAAGTCTTGGAAGTTACAAACTACATAAGTCAAGATGTTTGTAACATATTCGACGTTTTTTAGAATTATATTTCCTTTCTTATAATTTTTTACAATGGATTTCATCTTTTCGTAGGGAAAATTTTCAATTTTGAGCCAAAGTTTTTAAAAAACCAAATTAATTTTATTTGTTTTCTTACAATTTCTTTGTAATGTATTTTACTTTTCAAATTTTTAGTTTTGAAAATTAAACTTAATTGATTTATTTGTATAATATAGGCATTATGCACGGAGTGAAGCCTGTGGAAATAGTAGAGGCGGTGTGGTTTTAATACCAACACAAGGAAGGTTCTTAGTTTTGCCATTGTTGCTTCAAGGTCCATGCCATAGCTTGTGGAAATAGTGATGGCAAACTGTTGGCTCCCGCCGCTAAGCATTTCGCCATCGCGCGACTATTATCTTAGTATCAACCAAGTCAACAACTTGTTCAATATCGATGGTTTGGGTCGCTTGAACGATCGCGGTTCTATCGCTTGGCCATATAACTTCGCTAATTGTCACGTCATAAATTCATCTTTTCTTTTTCTTTCTCAATAACAATAAACCTGATTTTAAATTTACTATATGTTTGGGAGAACTATCAATTTGTTTTGATTAAATAATAACTTGTTTTCATGTCTTTGTTTCTATTACATTTGTTATATTAAATTTGTAAATTCATATTTTTGTTTCTAACAATAAACCTAACATTACATTTACTATATTTTTGTGAGTACTAAAAAATTGTTTTTCATACGGTAACTTTGCTTTCTATCTCAAACCTTTATTCCAGGGTATTTTTGAAAAAATATTACTATCAATACTTTGTAAGCCAATCTAGCCACCCAGTTACATAGTGTCCCATAACAATTTGTTTAAAACATTTTTGTGGTTGTTTTTCTTATGCTGTAAAGAATGGCATGTTATTGCCTTAAAAAGGAGTTGATTTTTTTCTTCATTTTGAAAAAGAAAGCTTATTCGTTATGTTGACTATGGAAGTGTTTATATACGATCATCTCCTACAAAATATTTATTATTTTAAATGCAACTCCAAAAATTATTATTGCCATATAACAGTTTGATATTCTATGTAGTATATGAAACAAAATAATATCAACACTACGAGTATGAAGAACATAAGCTCTTATAATAGAAAACTCTTCCATTTCACTGTACATGGATGTCGTCATGTCACGTTTGATCACGTTACAGTGATAGTTCCAGCAGACAGCCCCAACGCAGATGGAATCCACATTTCATCAATGAGCGGTATCAACATCATGCATCAAGTGATCGGTACTGGAGATGATTGTATCTCCTTGGACCTTGGAAGTAAATTCATCAACATAACCAATGTTCAATATGGTCCGCCATGGAATTAACATCGGTAGCCTTGGAAAGTAACCAAGCGATTAAGACATCTTCGAAGTCACAATAAGAGACTCCACATTCATTAGCACTTCCAACTGAGTGAGGATCAAATCATGGTCATCTTCATATTCGAACATGGTTAGCAATGTCACATTTCTCAATCTCCAAATGAACAATGTCAAAAATCCTATCATCATTGATCAAATGTATTGTCTCGACTCTTGCGGTCCAAATGATGAAATGGTATATATAAGATAATTTAAGAGAATTATGGTTTTAACAAAATATTGAATATGGTAATATATGTTATATATGTGTGACTCTAAAGCAAAATTGTGGTTTTTTGTTGGTAAAGTTAGTCAAGGGTGCAGATTAAAGATGTGAGATATGAAGGCATAAGGGGGACTTCAAATACCCAAGTGGCAGTAAATTTTGAATGCAACCAAGTTTTTCCATGTCAAGGCGTAGTGTTGCAAGACATTAACCTTCCTTTCAATGGTGGTAGACAACCAATTTCTATTGTCATAATGTTAAGGGTTCTGCTTTTGGCCAACAATTGCCGCCCTCTTGCCTCTAATTTCTTGGTCTTCCATTTATTCTTCCTCGCTAGAGAGAGAGGTGGAAGGAGAAGATAGTTATTTCTCAAAATAATTTAATAAGAACCCAAGGTAGGTTTCCACATAGTTAATAATATTAATTTTATTTTTAAGATAATTGACACAAGAAGAAGAGAGATAATCTCTTTTAATGAATGAAACTTTTATTAAAAATGTATAAAAATGGACACTTTTGGGACTATACTTTTTTACTCTCTCAATACACAATCACTCACTTTTATTCTAGGTTTCTCTCTAACTCTCTTGTTTTTCTTTCTTCCTCTCTTTACTTGCTTTCTTTCTCTCTTTGCTTTCTTGCTTTACAAATGAGGACATGTCTTCTATTTATAGGTATAAGACTTTTGAACTTTTAAAGAATATGATTTTTCTAGACTTTTCCTAGATCTAATGAATTCTAGATAATTCTATGAGAGTATCCTTATCTAAAGGAATTCTTTCTTGAAGCCTAAAAAACCCCTAAAATATTTCTACATCTTTTCTTTGACATATATATTTAAAAATCTTCTATATAATCTAGAGATGTCTTATATTTACACTTAAGCTATATGTAGATACTTCAAGAAGATTTCAGAACAGTTAGTGTTGCTCCTACTTAAACATTCCCCCTCAATGCTAACTATTCTAGCTCTTTCTATCATCTCGAGCTATTGTTGGAACTCTACATTATTGGATGCTCTTAGCCTTCTGGCACTATGTCCCAACTTCGATTCTTTCTTAATGCATCTACTTCTTCTTCCACGGTATTTGATTTGAAATTTTATGATGCTTCTTCCACTACAACAATTTTGGCTTTAGATGTCATTTTTGAACTTACATCATATACTTATGGTGACAGATTACAAACCGCCATTACATCTGGTGACATTGTAGGTTACGATAGCGGTTCTAAACCGCAATCAAAACTTTCACCATCACATATATACGATGGCAATTTTTTGTGATGTCTGTTTAGAACTGACATCATACCCATGCCATCATAGGCATTTTGTTACGATGTCAGTTTGTAACTGACATGGAACCCATGTCATCATACATAAACGTTGGTGGTTTGTTCATACCAGTTATTATTATAATCTACTATGGCAATATAGAACTGACGTCATATCTTCTATAATTGACAATAAATATATTAGCATAATATGGAACCCAAATCCCACATAAAATGTTTTTTCACAAAAATAATAATTCTCAACCCCTATTTCAATTAATTCTTTAATAAAAATGTTCAGCAAAACAGCGACAAAATTCTAAAACACAATCTATCATTTTATTTCAATATTTATTATATCAGGTTTCAATGTACAATATGTTTGAAATCTAGCAAAGCTACAAAAATATCTTAACAACCAAACAAAACTACACAATTTGTTTCAAACCAACACAAAATGTCTAAGAGCTTCCAAATGTTCAAAGTGAAGCCAAACAATATATGTTTCAAAACACAATCTGATCAAATGGAGCTTGACAATTCCACCCACCCAACTCGTATGTCCTCAAACTATATGACAGCAAATGAGTAACAAATATTACAATAAACTTGTTATTAATAAGTACATAATATGTGAATAATAATATTATGTTAGAAGAGTGACATATAAGAGATTTGATAGGAATATCTAGATAATGGAATACCTCTCTCATGAACCTCATTACATAATACTCATATTATTTGATTAAATGATAATGTACCTATCCTTTGATTTATCACAGGACGTAACAAAAATTTCAAGGTAAATTCTTTGAAGTATAACAAGTCATTTGAAATAAAGGGAGAAAATATTAACCCAAATTCTTTGAATAACTAACCAAATTAAATCTACAAAATCATGTATGAAAACAAACATGAAATATGTAAGCATGTGAGAATAAAAAACTGAAATAGGAAGAAATTACATAAACTAAACTTATCAACATAAACTCAACTCAAGAAAGAAACTCAACAAGTTAATGATACTCATGAACTGAAATTAACTGATTAGTAGAAACCATAACAAAGTTACAAAAATTAGTCTGCCAACCAAAACAAAACTACATAATACGTTCCAAAGTGGTTTTGTTGAGGGCACTTCAACCCTTTTAGCGAGGGCACTATAAGATAATTGACAGGATCCTCACTCGATTAGCTAGTGTCCTAGAAAATGGTGCAATCATGTCGTTTGAGTTGACTACTTTGAACAGACCCAACACTTGATTTTTTTCCATCAACAACATCAAAAGTCAAGCACGCACGATAGAAATTAAGGTTGAACAATTTGAATATTAGAAAAAAGGACGGAGAACCATATAAACAATGAATAAGAATCTATTGAACTTGATATGAGAAAAAAAGTAATCCATGAGGAAAATGAACCCATCTTGGTAGAGCTAAATTAAAAGGGAAATTGCAATTTTAATTATTAAAAAAATATTGAAAATTGGGCGCGTATCCCTAAGTTTTGCTTTTTTACAAACATGTCAAAAAAATTTACATCTGAAAATTTGATTGTTATCTGATTTTTATGTGATTGTAATGTGATTCATATCTGATTTCTATGTATTTGCTATGTGATTGCCACACTTGCAATTACAAAAAGTTGAAGTCATGACTTTGGTTTCTTAGAATGTATTTGCCATACAATGCAATTTCCCAAATTTAAATGAGATTTTTAATAATTGTGGCTTCTTGACAAACAAATGACTAATAATTTAGACCATCATTTCAAATTTCCAACAAACTGGTTGTAAGAAAGAAAATAAATTTGTTAAACTAGAAGTCTCCAACTATGTGAACAAAAAACTCTTGAAATTGTCGTTAGCAATTTGAGTGAGTGAGTTTTAGGGGAGAAGTAGGGAGCAACTAACTATTTTCAAAGTTATAGTTCGAAATAAAATTTAAGTAAGATAGAGTTCTAATAGAATTTGATGAACAAATTTCATGTATTTCCTAAACAAAGCAGCCAATCCATTCAAATAAGGTAAATTGTGAAACAAAAAAATTAGAAGGAAAGAGTTAAAGGGTCAATAAAACAATATTATTGTTGGGTTGTATGTCTTAAAACTCGTGTTTTGTAACGATTAATGAAGATATAATCTCAATGGCTTTTTTCCTCTTCATTCAAACTGATTAACAAACTTATAACAGAATTGTAAACATATATAAGTGTGTTACATTCAAATCATTTTACAACTTTTACTTTAGTTTGTACAAGATCTGTAAGATGAAAAGAATACTTATTGTTTTTGTAGTCTTCAATAAAGATTCAGCTCCCTTCCCGTGGATGTAGTCACCTTCTTATCGAACCATGTACAACACTATGTAGAACTCTTCTTCTTCTTTCTCTTTACTCTATTGCATGCTTGAATCTCTTCTTCATTGTCTGTGATTTTTGTCAAGAACAGTGAAGTGTTAGAGAGAGTTGGGAGCATTTTAGAATAGTGAAGCTAGAGGAAGAGTGTGTGGTTTTGTTTATCTGACATTTTCCCATCAGCCTCATCAATTTTCCTCAGAATCGAGTAAGTGAATTTCTCCTCGTGTGGCAATCTGAGTTGAGGATCGTGATTATCCCTTAGCCTTGCGTTTCACCTACCACACAAAATTGGATCGAGTTGTCCTTCTCTTTGGGCCTAAAAACAAAGTTAGCAGCCTGAAGCCTCTGTTGTAGAAGGTTCCTACCTCATGACAGCTCAAAGCTCTGTTGTAGAAAGTTCCTACCACATGACAACCTGAAGCCTCTATTGTAGAAGGTTCTCTTGATTCTTTCCTACCACAAGGAAAATCAAGAGAAAGAAAAAGAGTCCAAAGGCAAGCAACCTGAAGCCTCTGTTGTAGAAAGTTCCTACATCTACTCCGATGCACTTGCCTTAACACTTGACAAGGCCAATCATGTTAACCCTCTTGGGAAACATGATTAGGTCTTGGATTTAGGGTGCACCTACCACATGACACTTATGAGACCCTGGTTTAACACCTACAAAGAAATTGATGGAGAAATGGTCTACATGGGGAACAACCAAGGTTGTAAAATTGAAGATATTGGCTCTATCTCTATGAAACTCAAGGATGAGACTGTTAAACTACTAAAAAATATTTGGCATGTTCCACTCCTTGAGAGGAATTTAATTTCCTTGAGAAGCTTGATACAATTAAGTATGAGTACAGGGATAAGGGTGGAATTATTGAGGTTCTAAAAGACTCAAAGGTAGTCTTTGTTGGGGAGAAAATTAATGACTTGTTTGTGGTCAAAGGTATTGAGATGATGACAGGGGCATATATTGCCACTACAAATGATATGACAGAAGCTGACATATGGCACAAAAAGCTGTCTCATATTAGTGCTAAAGGACTGGAAGTGTTGTCTAAACAGGGAATTCTACCCAAGGGAATTTTAGACAAGCTAACCTTTTGTGAATATTGTATTTTGGAGAAAGCAACTAGACATAGCTTTACCAAAGCACAACATTCAACAAAAGCTATTCTTGACTACATCCACTTAGATCTATGGGGACCAACTCCAATGCCTAGCCTAAGTGGCTCAAGGTACTTACTTTCCTTTATAGATGACTTCAAGGAAAAATTGGGTTTTCTTTCTTAAATCAAAAGACCAAGTGTTTAAAAAATATAAAGAATGGAAACTCACGATTGAGAAGCAAACCTCTAAAGAAATTAAATACCTAAGAACAGACAATGGACTAGAATTTTTAGTGAAGAATTTAACAAATTTTGTAAGAAATCAGGCATAGCTAGGCATAGGACAGTCAGATATACACCTCAACAGAATAGGGTAGCAGAGAGGCTTAATAAGACTATTACGGAAAGGGTCATATGCTTACTCTTAGATGCCATTCTTAGTGAAAAGTACTGGGCTGAAGCTGCAAGCTATACAGTGTACACCTTAAATAGGTGCCCACATATATCCCTAAACTTTTTAACTCCTGAAGAAAAATGCTCCAAGCATCCTCCTAACCTTGACAACCTAAGCGTATTTGAATGTGTTGGGTACATACATCAAAATCAGGGAAAACTTAAGTCTAGGGCTATGAATGTATGTTTGTAAGGTTCACTAAAGGTGTAAAGGGCTTTAAAATATGGAATTCTGTTGAGAAAAGCTTTGTGGTCAATAGGGATGTCACTTTTAGAGAAAAGGAATTGTTCATGCAAAAGGAGAAGACTGCAATGGAGATACCAAAGTGTCCTACCACTAAAATTGAGGTGGAGGCACCTAAAGATAAGTACACTAGTTAGGATCCTCCTAATGATTCAGAAGATGAAAAGGAAACTACAGGAGAGCTAATAGAACATACTGAAGCTCAATCTAATTTGATTCAATACTCATTAGTAAGGGACATACAAAGAAGGGTGATTGTTCCTCCAGCTAGGTATACTGAAACAAAATATATGAACCTATTTTTAAATGCTACCATAACTCTAAATGACCAAGAACTAGCTAACTTTTAAGAGGCAGTAAGCTGCCTTGATGTTAGGAATTGGATTGAAGCTATGTGTGAAGAAATGCAATCACTAAGTGTCAATAACACTTGGACCCTAACTTTTCTTCCTAAAGGATGCAAGCCAATAGCATCTAATGGATCTATAAACTAAAGGAGGGCACTTCTAAAGCAAAAAAGCCTTGTGGCTAAGGGATTCACACAGAGGGAATATGTTGACTATTCTGAGATCTTTTCACCTATAATAAAGAAAACCTCAATCAGACTCTTGTTATCCCTAGTTGCTCAATATAACCTTGAATTAGACTAACTAGATGTAAATACAACTTTCCTATGTGGCCACCTAGATGAGATTAGATACATGGTTCAGCCAAAGGCTTTTGAAGAAAAGGGAAAGAAGGACCTCTACTGTCTTTTAAATAAGTTTATATATGGACTTAAGTAGTCTCCTAGATGCTGGTATAGAAGATTTAATGACTACGTTAAGAGTATTGTGTTTCAGAAAAGCACCTATGACATTTGTACTGTGAAGAAAAGAGTATTGTGATTAAGGGAATTAACTAAGTATAAGTTAAATTTTTAGTTAAAGAGAAAGAAAATTTCTAAGTGTTGAATAGATTTTCCTTGAGTGGCTTTGAGATAAGCCTTAACTAATGAAAATTTGGCTAAGTTTAAAGTCAAAAGAAGGCATGCGTTTGATGTTAATGCATGAGATGAGACTAAGTAGAGGTTTAAAGAAGTTAAGCATTGAAGCCAAGGGCAACCATGCGTAGAGATGGTGAGGTTTGGATGCAGGTTGGCCGAAGCATTGGCAAGAGGCATTGCCCAGAGTTGCTCACGTGTTAGACTGCGTGAGTGAGAGCGAAAAGAGTGAGAGAGCTAGAGCGCAAGGCGCTAAGCAGACGATCTTATAGCTTTGGGCAACGTTGAATGATGTGCTAGACGATCGTGTAGCTACGTGTGGTGCTAAATGATGTGAAGCGATGCGCTACATGATAGGGAATGACACTAAACGATCAGCGTAGGCGCTAGATGATAAGCGTAAAAGTTGGACGATAGCGCTAGACGATAACACTATATGATAGCGCTAAGCGATGAGTGGGCACTAGACAATAAGCTAAGCGCTAGACGATGTATTAGACGCAAACGCTGGTTGATGGCGTTACACGATAGGCAGATGCGTTAGACGATAAGGCGTCAACACTACATGATGGAGCTAAACGATAGGCATAGGAGCTATGCGATAGGCTATTCACGAGATCTTGAGAGCGAGATATCACTAAACGATTGAGCACATGATGCGACGTAAGTGCTATGCGATGGGACGCAGGCACTAGACGATTACAACGAGAGACAGCGAGAGGGTTGGTTGTTAAGCGATAGCGAGAGATTCATTAGACGATGGTGATGTATGATGAAGTGCAACAGTTGCACGATGGACTAAACAATGGAATGGTGTTGAGGCTTGTGTTATGCAAGGCTGATGAGCTCACCCAGAAAAATGGCTATACCAAGAGAAGGTTGAATCTTGAGTTAGTAGGAGCTAGACGAATAGAGTTTCATGCAAAGAGAGTCTTATGCATGAGGAATGCAACTTAAACAGATGAGCGGCATAAGAGTAGGTGAATGGCAAGGAAGAAGATGGTGGTAAAGCATGGTGCAAACATCCCAAAGTAGGAGGTGTCTTGCATTGAGGCTTAGTAAAGATGAGAAGGATCGGTTCCTTTAGCTTATAAATACCTCCACAGGATATCTCTTCAATCCATAACTCAAAATCATCTTCAAAGAACATAAGGAAGAGTGTTAGAAGATATATTTGGAAGAGATTATGCGTTGATCATGAAGGGCATGCATTGGTAGCAAGACCATGCGTTGGTCATGAAGTTCCAAGAGGAGGAGATGCTGTCAGACAGTGAAGACTGAAAGTAGCATCAACTTGGGACAAGAAGTTCTCCCAGAATACTCGTGCGTTTTGAGTGATTCCAAATCCACCTAAAATCTATGAGAGTCTAGTTTTCAAGGTTGGGCTGCCAGAAAAGAAGCTCCAAGGAATCTTGTTGTAGAATGAAGAAAAGGCAGAAGGGTCGAGCTGTCGGGTAGGCTTGGGTTGTTCTTTATAATTTAGAGATTACAGCGAAACCACGAGAATTTCTGAGTTATGATTTTAAGCTAAGCTTTCTGAGACATTTTAGAGCATGTTTGTAGAAGAAAGTATCTTGAAATAAGGCTTAGAACTATGAGTAATCTGAGATTGAAGTTGAATCCGGATTTTAGGGTTCAAAAAGGAGTCTGAGAAAATCAAGGAACTTCTAAGAGAGAAAGGTTCCTACCTTACCAAGGCGAGTGGTACTTTCCTTTAAGTCTTAAAACATACCTTTTAGAGTAAAATGTATATGCTTATGTTATGAATGTGTAATTAGCATGAGAATGAGATTATGTGATCAGGATGGTCAGGAGGTCAATAGATCTAGTTCCTGAGCCACGAGTTGAACCTCATGGAATGGTTAGGGGACTGAGAGGTCTAGTTCTTGAGCTTGGGGAAGAAACCTCGTATGGGATGGTCAGAGGGTCGGCAGGCCTAGCTTCTGAGCCCATAAGTGGGGAACTATGTGCACATAGGATATAAAGAGAACGCAAGAGAGTAAACATTTAAGATTAGTAATAGTTAACAATCTACCAGTGTAGGTAGAGTTGAAACCAGACTCATTCAAAAGCGGTGGTTTGAGTATCAACCTCGTATATATGATATGCTTGTTATTTATGAGTTAAAATAGACTCTAGAAGTTTCTTACCACTCACCAAGCTTTGTGAAGCTCATTCTGTTCTTTCATGTTTTTCTTCCCAGGTAGCGAAAGGTGGGGAGTTCTAAGGTGCTGCTAAGGTCAAAGTCTGCCACACCACAGTCACACTTCCGGGGATTTAGAGTTGTTGATGTAAACTTTGTAGTTAAGTCTTGGAGTTATATAAACATTACATTGTTGTAATAAAATGAGTTTAATTAATTAGTTGTTGTTTATCACCTTGACTTAAAGTTTACTGAGAGTAAAGAGGTTTAGATGGGAAGTAGGTGTCACAAAAGAGTGGTATCTGCGGTCCTTCACACCTCTCCTTGAGCTCAAGAGGCGGGCTCGGGATGGGGTGTGACATGTACCTATGTAAACTCAACTACCTATAAGAACAAGGTATACTTACTTCTCTATGTGGATGATATGTTGCTAGCTGAGAGTTTTAAATAAGATTTCAGTCATGTCAAAAATCTCCTAAAGAAAGAGTTTGATATGAAGGATATGAAGGAACTCTTATCAAAGAGAACCCATGAGCGGAAGCACAATCGATCCAAATTCATTGTGAAAGAATTACAAACATTCTCAAACATACAACCTAGTTATGTATTTCAGAACAAATTACGACATGCTTTCAAAGTTAAATACAAAGGGAACGAAAGACATACCTTTGAAGAACTCTTCTTCCAAAAATCTCTTGCTTTCGAGAATAACTTGGATAAAAAAATCTCATTCTCGCCCCGATCGTCTAGCTAATTGTCTAGTCAATTGTGAACAATCTTCTCCACGAACAAGTAACTTCTCGGACACCACCACTCAGTAACCTTGGAATTCTCAGAGTGAGAATCTAGGAGGTGTGGGCTCTGTTGGATTTGGTAGAGGGTTGGAGGAAACTATGATCGTACTATACGACCAAGCGAGTGGGAGAATGAACTGTCTATCGTATAGACTTTGTGTTCTTGATCGTTTATTAAATCTCAATAGGTACATAATCGTTTAGAAAAACAAGGTTTGATTTTTTACACGATCGTTTAGTGAATCTCTCTTGCCATGCGATCATTTAGTAAAATGCTACACGATCGTTTAGAGAATGGCACGTGTACACGATCGTTTAGGCAAACACTTGAAAGTTGTCATGTAGTCTTTCATTAGCTAAATGATTAGTAGTGTACTTAATGAAGCGATTCCTTACAAAATGAAAACCTTTTTCATTTTATCCTTCAGTTATGAGAACTGAATATAACCTCCCACTTCACGCACGGTTAAAGAAGAAACCGCCTATAATTATCGTATAATTGTTTTAAATTATAAGTAAATATAATAACTAACTTATCATATTATATTTATAACCTATAGTTTTAATATCACATCATATGTAACATTTAAACCATAGTCCTTTCCTTCTTTACTTGATATAAATCATATTTATATCAAATTTTTCTAATTGAAGTATCTCATATATCATATCAATTATATCATATATAACTGAACCAGTTTAATCATATCATATATAATCAAACTCCCTCTTGTCAATTTGAATACTTCAAACTGACCAAAAAACTGATTCTCAACTTGAATCCATTGAGTTACAAAAGGGACCTTGTGGACCTGTCTCTTGAAGCTCCAATGGTGCGTGAATAGCTGATTAAACTCTTTAATCACAAGATTTACCATCCGTTAACTGTCAGACACTCCACTAAAGACCGACAGCTGCACTCTTCTCACTATATATATATTTCTGTGTCCATCGGATATAACCAGTCAACAGTATGATAACCCTTCACAGATGCTCGTAAGTACAGCTGGGCCAATTTACCGCTTTGCCCCTATAGTTACATCTAACTTCTCAAGTACTACTAATTCCTCTAATGAACAATACATCATAGTCCTACTATGAGTGGACACCTCTTGGGCTTTGAGAAGATGTGTGGCGTCACATCCTTCAAGCCTTGGATTCAGCCCCTTAAAGGAACAATCTATCTACTTACCCCTGCTTCATGGAAGGAGTGAATTCCATCTTGTGTAGCTGAGTTCCTAGTTCTCTTATCAAATGAATCCTCAAAGTGGTAGGTTTGAGTCGACAATTTGGCCACCCACACCCATGTAAATCAAAGGACCGTCCTCATAAGCCGGAGTTCCCAACTTACTCAGAATTGAGGTCATGTTACCTATGGTCATCTTAGTGAAATGAAAGTCTATGTCATGAACGACATTATATAACGAGACTAAACACTTCATGGTCCAGTCTTATACAAACTCCTTTCTATAGGACACTCTCGCTTTCATATCTCCACATGAATGATCAGGATTAGATCATCTGTAGCACGTCACAACACTTATAACTATCTACAAAAAGGGTTATATCCGTAGTGTCACTAGGATAAGATTTCTCTCCTATATCCATATACTACAGACCATTTAGGTTATCACTTAAGGTATGATCCACTTGTATGTCTCCACATACATGCTTAAGTTACAACGACAACTAGTGATCTTAGTTTATTGGTTTATAGTAAATGCAGATAAAATATCTTATATTTCATAGACAACAGTGAAGAAAATATCACATACTATTACATCACAAGCATTTGTTCATACAGGTATTTATAAATTACAGGACCCTACGAGGGTTTAGGGCATCAACACCAAAAGGATATGGGTCAGTCTAAGAAGATCCTTGGGATTGAAATTAACAGAGACAGGGGTTCCTCTACACTTAGCATTAATCATACCAACTATTGTGAGAAAATCATTAGAAGATTCAACATGACTAATGCTAAGCCTATAACTATATCTATTGCTCATCATTTTGAACTATCCTCAGCTAATTCACCTAAAGAAACTGCCTTGAAACACTTAAATCAGATGCAATTGGTTCCCTATAGTCAGGCAGTAGGCAGCTTGATGTATTTATGATCTCTACTAGGCTTGATCTATCATATTGTGCAAGCCTAGTCAGTAGGTACATGTCAAACCCTGGAAGAAGACATTGGGAAGCTACCATATGGATACTTAGGTGAATAGATAGGAACACTCTCGTGGTGGTCTACGAACCGTTTGTGAGGATATTAGAGTTAATTTAGAGAAGTTTCAATGTCTACAAAGGTTGTATTCTTTTTCCGTTTTATTTGTTTGTATTGTATGCTTATCTTTGTAATTAACTTAATTATAGTACTTTAGATCCATTCTTCTTCCGCTACGCATGTATTCGTTCCATCATTAGGCTCCCCCTAGGTGTGAGACTCCCTCTCATGATAACTTAGGCTCCCTCTAAGTTGTAGTGTTAATGAAGAATATCTTAGACTCATTGTATCTTTCCTACTAAGAATAAAGTCCCTTTTACTAGATTAACTTAGGCTCCCTCTAAGTTTGAGAGTCCATTCTCAAATGAATCTCGTCATATAAGATGAGAGTAACTTGAAGTATGTCTCCAAGAAATTCAACTATTTCTTCTATTTGTGAATTCGATCGAGTACACACTATTGTATAACTCCATGGTGCTCTTAGAAAACAAAATGGCCAACCTAGCCAAAGGACAAATTTCTTTTAAATATGCACAACGAATATATGGAAGAGCAACCTTAACTTCCAAATCAATCGCAGACTGAAAAAAGAAAGGGATCGATAAATAATATTGCAGAAGGAAAAACTCAATAAGGAAAGTATTTTGCAGAATCAACAGTTCTGAAGAACATCCCTTTGCCAGAAACCCACCAAAGTAGAGACAATTCAGATAGTATGTGTGGAACTTAAATAACTATTGTCAAGCACATAATATCTTACATTATGTTTAAAAATTGCAGTAATAATAATAATAATAATAATAATAATAATAATTTAATGTATATTAGCATGATGCTATTTCCCTCCTCCCTTTCAAACCCAATTATTAGAAAGTGGGTAGAAATATTCAATGCCAATTCTACTATGGAAAGATAAATAGGAAAGTTAATTAGATTCAATATGCATAATTTTCCCCCAACCATAATAACTCTTCTGCGAAACTAATTAATCCTAATTTCCTTTTTAACATTAGAGGAAAAAAAAAAAGGAGTAGGAAAGACGGTTGATATAGTTTCCAATAAAATATCACTCATTAATTTAAATGTAAACATTTAACAATAAGATTACAATAGTAATTTTATAACAAAAGTAATTGACCTATAAAGAAATAAAAATCTCAGTTGTAAGATTATTTCTCTTTTAGGTTGTTGAATTTATATTATAAAAATGCAAAAGAAAAACAAAGTAGAAACAGAAAAAACCAGACATTTTAGAGAGAAAAAGATGGGTTTGAGTTCATCAGAAAATGGATATGTAATGTTCACTATTGTGTTACTTTGCATTTGTCAATCTTATGCCCAAAGTAAAGTGTTCAATATTATGCAATTTGGTGCCAAACCTGATCGAGTGACAGATAACAGCAAGGTAACACAAACCATTATTAAACAAAATATAAATATATTTCTCTCTTTTTGTAGTTTTTTTTTAAGAATAATTTTCATATATTATGTCCATAGCATATCTTTCATTTAGTTGATGATAATAAAGAAGATATGTATCCGAATGTGCTAAAAATACGAGGTTTGTGGTTCAAATTTCTCTATCCCAGATGTGCTAAAAAAAGATTGGATGTTTAATGTTGATTAATATTCTTACATTTGATTTTTGGTTTCCTACTTTCAAAATTAACTACATGAATAAAAATGATTTTAACAATAAATTCCAATCGACATTTAAAATTAGAGTAGTGTATCCTTAAGTTAGATAAGGATGGAAAAAATTAAGGTTTATTTTACTTATTTACATATTTTTTTGAAAATTATGGGTCGAGAATTTAACTTCCCATCTCAAAATTATTGTACATATTTGATACTAGTTTAAATATGTTCATTTTGGTAAAAAATGAGGTTATAAAAATTAGAATTTGGATTTTGACATATTTAATACTCAAAGGAGATTGATAAGCTTTAGTATTAGTCTTTCAAAATTAAATAATAGGAAAAATTTCGGTCGAAGTCTCGAAATATCGATAGAAGAAGAATTTTGATTTTTCCTCAATTTCTTGAAATTTCGACTTTTCAGTCAAATTTTTGTTCTTTGTTCTTTGTTTGTTTTTTTTCAAATGGAAGTTTTTTCTCATGTATCATAAAATTTTTTATCTTCAAGACACCATATATTTATTTTTCACTTTATTCAAATATTTTTTCATTAAATTTTTACATCATTTCACCTCAAAATTAAATTGATCCGAGTTTTGTTTCTTTTACCATCCAAAGCTTTCTTTTTCAATAAACAAAATTGAGAAAAAACATATATATTTATTTTTAACTTCATTCAAATCTTTTCATTGAACTTTCACATCATTTCATTTCAAAATTGAATTCACTTAAGTTTTTGTTTCTTTTACCAAAAGCTTTCATTTCCAAGAAATAAAAATTGAGAAAAATAATATATTTGTTTGTATTTCACCTCAAAATTATAGTCTAATTCAACAAAATTCAAAGTTTCGTTAACTAATTATAACAATTTCCATCCATTTCAATAAAATTTCTCGAAATTTTAGTCGGCATCAATATTTCTATTACATCTTTATAAAATCGGAACCTCGATATGTCTATAGACATCGATATTTCGAAACTTGCTTATGTTACTCTTTTTCTTCCTAAACTTTGAAGGTGGAGTGTAATAAGTTACTAAAATTTAAAATATAGTTATAAATAAAGTTTCTTGAATTTTTTTTTTCCGAGAAAGTTTCTGAATTTTAGTTATAATTATATGTCCACACGTGGGTTTATATGTTAATGTGAATGTGAAAAGAATATTTATAAAATCTTAAAAATAAAAAAAATCATATAAGATATTTATATATTAATATATAAGGATTTCACCTAATGAAAGCGCGTGTATATATATATGAGTTTTATTCGATATACTTTTATATTTTATTGATTTCTTATGATACAATGGAAAATGTTGATTCACCTGTGAATGTCAAACTCATGAACCATATAGAAAGATCATTGAAAATGTGTGTTGACATGTTACTGAAAATTTAATATAATATATATCACGTGATATATTTTCAAAATTTGAAAAGTATCTCAAATATGTCAAAGATTTATTGGACACAATACTAAAAGTTCATATATTTATAGAATATTTCTAAAATTTGAGGAAGCTATTAAATACAATCTCAAGATTTATTAAAGATCGATTACACATAACCTTAGTGGCTGGTCTGGTTTATGGAAATAAAAGGTGAGAACAAGAAATGATATTTTATTACATATTTGATACAAGTATTTAACCTTGAGAATGAGAATATCTTATTTCAAAGCATTTCATATTCATATCCATGGAGATTTGTCATAACCACTCAAATAGATGAGTTTTCTCCATTTCCAATAGTTTTCTCTCTCTTACTTTTTATTTTTTTATTTTATTTGGCTAATTTATTTAATTTATATAAACATGTTTAAATTGACATATATAATTAATTTTATTAATAATAATGCTAATATAATAATTTAATTTATTATTATAAATCAATATGAAAAACCATTATCTTTTAAAAAATATGAATAATCATAATTATATTTGCTTAAATTCCTTTTTATTGGTACTATATATTAACATCATAAATTATTTATTAAAATTATTAATTAGTCTTTAAAAAATATTAGTTTGTTAACTAATAATAAAATAAGCTAATTTTTTTCAATTACATAATCTTGAACACTTGTAATTCTCGTTTTAATCTATAATCATAGTTATTGTTCTAAAATTAAAAACATTGTTTGATGATCAATCAATTAGTTTATATCAACTTCTTTTGTATATATATAAGACTTATAATTGACATTTAACAATCAGTTAATTAACTTTTCGATTAACAAAACTACAGAAAAAAAGAAAAAAGATATTTGATTACTAATAATTTTTTAATAAAAATTGATATATAAATGTGCAATATAAAAAGTTTAATTGATAATAAATATATTAAACTTGAGGATTAGTGGATAAATTTAGTTGAATTTTAATGGCTTAAAATTTATTTAATAACTTAATTTAATAAAAATAAATTAACAAATGAAAATTAATTATTGAAATTAATTTTTTTTTATTTTATACCTTATAATTGCATAAAAAATATAACACATTCCCGGACATCCAATGTTTTCATTCTCATGCATAACCAAACATAATTATCTTTCATTTCCAGACATCTTATTATCAGATATCATATTCGGCATCCTTTATTCTGGACAATCTTAATCCAAACCGCTCCTAAATATTTAACGTAGGAACAAAACATGGAAATAATTAGAGGTGGTTTATGAGTATTTGATTTGTAGGCTTTGAGTATGGCATGGAACGCAGCATGTGCAAATAATGGAGGTGGTCTGGTTTTAGTACCAGCAATTGGGAGGTTCTTGGTTTTGCCATTGTTGCTTCAAGGTCCTTGCAATGGCTTCATTCAATTGCAGATCGATGGCGATCTTTTGGCTTCCCCCGATAAGGCTTTCGTTTCCGGTTACTATTGGCTCCAAATCCATCAAGTCAACAACTTAGCCATCCATGGTCTAGGCCGCTTGGTCGGCCGAGGTCAAACTGCTTGGCCTTACAACACTTGCTCTACAGACGCATCATGCACTAGGCTTCCTATCGTAAGTCTATTAATTAACATTTCTCATATATACCTTTTACATGCACTCCCAAACATATTTGGTTTAACATAAATATTTGACGATTACACATGTAGAATTTGATACTCCAATCAGTCAACATTGCAAGGATCAGGAACATAAAATCCTTTCATAGCAAATCTTTCCATTTCGCATTGAATGGGTGCAACGACGTCTTGTTTGATAACGTTACAGTGATTGCACCATCAGATAGTCCCAACACGGACGGAATCCATATTTCCATGTCTACAGGTATCACCATTCAAAACTCGTTGATTGCCACTGGAGATGATTGCATCTCCTTGGGTCCTGGAAGCCATACCGTTAACATAACCAATGTCCATTGCGGTCCTGGCCATGGAATAAGCATTGGTAGTCTCGGAAGATATCCGAATGAATCAGATGTTTCTGGAATCACAGTGAGAGACACCAAGTTCTATGGCACAATGAATGGTGTCAGGATCAAAACATGGTCGTCATCGTATCAAAGTGTGCTTAGCAACGTCGCGTTTTTGAATCTCGAAATGCATAATGTCAATAATCCTATTGTCATCGACCAAAACTATTGCCCCCACAATGCTTGCCAACAAACCAAAGTGGTATATATATATATATGAATCCCTTGAAAGTTATTTGATTATTAACCAAAGTTGATTCTCTAAAGAAAAATGTGTGTGGTTGCAGAGTGAATCAAGGGTACAAATTAAAGATGTCAAGTATGAAGATATAAGAGGAAGTTCAAGCATCCAAGCAGCGGTAACTTTCAATTGCAGCCAAGTTGCTCCATGCCAAGGGATAGTGCTACAAAACATTAACCTGACCTTCAATGGCACTGGCTCCTCCACTTCCATTTGTCAAAATGTTAGGGGTTCTTCTTTTGGCCCTCAATTGCCTCCTTGTTGTTTTTAATTAATAGTCTTTCTTTCTTTCCACACTTATGAAAATGAAGCCATCACATTGTGTCTGTCTCATCCATATATTCATTGTATGAGAGATGCTTCTATCTTTACATCTAACATAAAAAAAAAAAAAAAAAAAAAACTCTCTATGTAGTACACTCATCTCATGTACAAGATAATCTTGTACTATGAGGTCATCCAAATTCAGAATGAAGTACATCTAACATAAAAAAAAAAAAAAAAAAAAAACACCTATTAGGCCGCATACATTGTGGTAGTTTTTCTGAATAATTCTTTCCATTTAAGAAATTTCGTATTTATTTTTAGCATGTGATGATATTTGAGACAAATTCTCAGGCTTTTTATTGCCATGGTCTCGGTATATTTAATTTGTCAAGTATTTCCACTCAAAATGCCTTTTGAAATAGTTTCCTCATGTATTTTAAAGAGCTTTTATTAAAAGAGTTTAAAATGAGTTATAATTACTCACTAATTTATTATGTTATATAAATTATTATTAATTAAATCGTAAATACATGTTTAGTGTTAAAAATTTATATAATTATTATTTGAGATAATTGTTTTAAATAGTAAAATTTTTGAAAATATTTTCAAGTATAGCAAAAAGATACCATCTATCAGTCATAGACCATGATAGACTGCAATAGACTTCTACGATAGACTGCCATAGACTTCTATCACTCAATGCGATAGAAGTCTATTGCAGTCTATCTAATAGACATTGACATTTTATTATATTAGTAAATAAGTTGGCCCATTTCTCTTTGTTTCAAAGCAACCCTTATTATTTTATAATATCATATAAATTATAGTATATTATATTATATATTTTTAATTTAATAAAAATTAATTGAGTTTATAACATGAAATACTATATTTATTATAAATTTTACATTTTTAAATATAAATATGTATTTTGAAATTTCAAATATAGATATGGATACAATAAAAACTAGAGGTGATAGTCGCTTCAATTTTATCAGTTTTGGAGCCAACTAAGAATCAACCAAACTGATCGATTTTATAAAAAAGGAATCAAACCAATGTTTAATAAAGAACAAAACCAATAGATTGGGTTTTATTCGATGCGGTTTATTATTGGTTTGATACTATTGGTTCTTAATTTATTTTGTTCCATTTTTTATTTTTGCTTTGGTTTTGGATGAGTCTTTAATTTTTGCTATTTTCAAATGAAGCTATTTCTTTTTTTATAGATTGAAATTTGACATTTTTGTTTTTTTTTTTTGTTCTGAACATTTTTTTAAATAACAAACATACGTATACTATAATAATTATACCTGCACTATAATAATTAATCTTTTTTACCTCAACAACAAATATGCATGCACCATATAATTAAAATACTAATATGCACCTAGGGTAGAATTTAGTTTTAGGGTACATATGCCTTCGGTAATTTTGTTCGGTTTTGATTAGTTTTTCCAATAAAAACTGTTCTTAATCTATAATTCTTCTTCAAATACAAATTAAGATATCTAATTTTATACTAAAAAAGTAAACCACATTTGGTTGTTCAATTTTTGGATTTTTTTAACTCAATAGGAACATAGAAAAACACATTTTTTAAACATATTTTCACTGAAGAACTTGGTGAATCTACGAAAACATAAAACATAATAGAACTAGTTTTGCCTAACAACAAATTAAGTTAGGTACACTAAAAATGTTTCCTTTTCTAATAAAACATATCTTCTCCCCCACATGATTTTTGATATCTAATACTACCCTTTTTAGCGCCTTTTAAGACATACCATAATCCATGAATGTTATGAAGTAGGAATGCCACTCTTCTAGAAGTCTTAACAGTAGACCAATTTTGAATAGCTCAATAACTTGAGTCACATATATCCTTAATTAAGAGATTAAATGCTCAAATATATCCACGTACATTGTTCAACAAAAAGAAAGTATGTAATGATGCGATAAAAAGAAAATTATAACTACACACAATTCATGAATATGTTGTAAACCAACTATGAAATTGTAGATAAGTACAAACTACCATTTCAAAAGTCAATAGTCTCATTTCCACTCTCACAATTGTGAGGAACGCATGAAAAAAAGTTAATATGATATTTCGGTTAAAAAATTAAAGTTGATGTCGTTGTAAAAACGAAACTCACTTTTTTTTTTAATTAAACCCTTCAATTTTTCATGCAACGTTCCTACCAGTCAATAATACACCTTATTTCTCAAGAGGATTTTCAACCACTTAAATTTGTAATGGAGTTTAGGGTTTAATTCTACATTCTTTTTCAGCAAGAGATCAGAGATACAAAAGAAACTTAAGGAAAGTAAAAGGTTGATTTTATTAATCTCCCAACGCCACGGTTTATCAATAAAATCATTATAGAGATTTTCTAACAAAATAAATTGACCTATAAAAAAATAAAAAACTCAGTTTTGAGAATTTTTCCATTTTTGGTTGTTAAAATCCCGATATAAAAATGAAAAAAGAGAGAGAGAGAGAGAGAGAGAGCAAAAATTAGCCATCTTTGAGAAAGGAACAAAAAAAAAAAAAAGGAAAAAATGGGTTTGAGTTATTTATCAAATGGATGTGTAGTGTCCATTATGATATTACTTTGCATTTGTAAATATTGTAATGCCCAACATAAAGTGTTCAATATCATGCAAAATAAAACCAAAATACTTTAAAAATCAATTCAAATAACTTTTTTTTTTTTTTTTAAAGTTTTGAATATTTATTTATATGATATATCTTGTACTAATTTCTAAAATAAATGACAATAAAAATTCTTTTTAGGGATAGTTTGGTAACATTTTTGTTTCTTTCATATATAATCACTTCTCATTCGTTTCTATTCTTTTCTAAGTATTGTCGTCTCCAAAATGATGTAATAAAGTTTTGGAAGCTATAAATTATGAAAGTCGAGGCTTTTGATAACCATTTGATATTTTTCATAATTATATTTATTTTCTTATAATTTCTATATAATGGGTTTCATCTTTTTCTACAGAAACATTGAGCAATCAAAAATAAAAACTACTGCTTGAAAAGTATTTTTTTTCCTATATCTGGTTTGATTACCATGTAGTTTTTTAGTTTTAAATTTGGAAAATTATATGCTCATTTTTCTTACCATTTATTACAATATATTTTCACCTTCCCTAAGAAAACACATACATTCATAGACAAATTCTAAAAAAAAATAAATAAATAAAAAATTTAAAACTACCTTTTAAATTTTTAAAACTTAGACATGTATTTTAAAAGTTATTCTTGTAAAGTAGATTAAAAAAAATAAATAAATTATAGGTAGAATTAAATCTATAAACTAATATTCAAAAATGAAAATAAAAAAAATTAAATATTTTTCAAACAAGGTCGTAGTTTCAAACCTAATAGTAATCGTTGTTTGTAAGCATAATTTTTTAATAAATATCTAATTGTAAATTTAATGTAAAAAAAAAAAAAAAGGAAATATTTAGATACATAATGCATCTATCTTTGTGTATACCAAATTGTCCAATCATTATTTGTCACATGATAAATTCACTTTACTTACTTTTTAAAGTATATAATTCTTTTTGTTTGTGTGTGATGAGAATGTGATGCACAAAAATGGATGCATCTAGAGATGCACTCAAGTATTGCTCAGACAAAAAAGAGGAAACGATTACCATGCAAATATGCTTAGATATGTTTAATTTACAAGTTGATAAAGAAACAAAAAAATAAAATAAAATAAAACTGATATAGTGTTTGTACTATCAACCTCAACGTCAGAACTCAAGAGGTTCAATTCCCCTAATCTACATATTGTCAAGGGTTAATAATTAAGTGTATAGCAACATTATTAAAGAATTGCAAATATAGCAAAATTTATTATGGATAAACCCCTATTAGCGATATAGTATAATATGTTAGATGATTTAAGATATTAGAGTTTGATAACTGAATCTAATTTTTTCTATATTTACAAATTAGACTTATAATTAATTAGTTGATTGGTAATTTAAGATATTAGTGTCTAATAGCAAATCTAAATTTTGCAATATTTGATTTATTTATTTATTTTGCATTGTACTATATCCACTAGTACTTTAAACTGGATTGTTGTATTTACAACTACCTTTTATATATTTTATATTAAAAATAAGAGCATTATCAAAAGAGATCTTATTTCTTTCATCATCCAAGTCATGTGTCAATATATACTAGGCACTCATGATACATCGTGTACTTTTGTTTTCACTTTTTTAGTTTGAAAATTAAACTTATAATTAATCAGTTGATTTGTTTGTATAATATAGGCATTAAGTAGCACATGGAGTGAAGCTTGTGAAAATAGTGGAGGTGATGCGGTTTTAATACCAACACAAAGGAGGTTCTTAGTTTTTCCTTTGTTGCTTCAAGGTCCATGCCATAGCTTCATTCGTATACAGCTTAATGCTGAATTGTTGGCTCTCGCCGATAGGCATTTTTCCACTGAAAACTACTAGCTTAATATCAATCAAGTCAACAACTTGTTCATCCGTAGTTTGGGTCGCTTGAACAGCTACAGTTCTACTGCTTGGCCATACTACTGTTCTAATCGTCTCGTCGTAAGTTCATGTTTTCTTTTCTTTCTCACTAACAATAAACCTAATATTACATTTACTATATGTTTTGGGTGAACAATGAACGTAATAATAATCTATTACATTTATATATTTAATTTTTTCATTATTTTAAAAAAGTTATTTGCTATGTTGACAATGAAAACTTTTTTATGATCTCATCCCCTAATTTAAACACAACTCCAAAACATACTCGTCAAAATATGATTATTTTATATTATTTTATGTAGTTTATGAAACTCAATAATATCAACACTACAAATATCAAGAACATAAGCTCCTACAATAGAAAACTCTTCCATTTCATTGTAAAGGGATGTTGTGACATCACGTTTGATCATATTACAGTGATAGCTCTAGTAGACGTCCCAACACAAATGGAATCCACATTTCATCATCAAGCGATGTGTGTGTGTGTGTGTGCGTGTGTGTACGTGCGTGCGTGCATGCGTGTGTGTGGGTGTTGCATGCATGCGTGTTTGTGTGTGTATGCATGTATATGTGTGCGTGCGTGCGTGTTTGTGCATGTCTGTGCGTGTGTGTGTGTCTGGTTGTGTGTTTGTCTGTACGTGTGTACGTGTGTGTGTATGCGTGCGTATGTGCGTGTATGCATTTGTACTGTTTGCATGTGTGCGTGTCTGTATGTGTGTGCGTGCATGCGGGTGTGTACGTGTGCATGTGTATGTGTGTGTTTGTCTATCTATGTGTGTGTCTATGCGTGTCTACATGTTTGTGTGTCTGTGCGTGTGTGTGGGTGTTTACGAGCGTGTGCGTGTGCGTGTGCGTGTACGTGTGTATGTGTTTGTGTCACACCCCACCCAGACTACTCTTTGAGCCTAGAAGAGGATATGACTGCAGCAGTTATCAACCCTTTTGTTGACACTTACTGCCTAATAACTCTAGTGGAAATAACTCTGATACCAACAACTCATAGACAACGGATGCCTCTTAGGCCAAATACATTAAGTTTAAACACACAACATATTTAGAGAGATTACATTACTAGTTTCACAAGTCCTGATGCCCAAAACCTTGGTCCCTATATGAACAACTGTAACATGTGTACAATATTTACAATAACCACCTAACAGATGGGTTACAATATCTTTTTCCTTTAGTGACAGAGCAGATGCATAGCTACCTCTTGAGGATTTGACCGCTACCTAGGAGAAAGGAAAACATTTGAAAACGGGGTGAGCTTGCTAGCCCAGTTAGTGACTTAAGAAAAAAAATTGATTCTCATGCAAAAGTCTCAATAAAAAGATTAAACTGAAATATAAATTTCTACAGTAACTTTGTACTGCAGTATAAAAATTTTCCAAGCATAAAGCATATAAATCTATTTTTATCAGAAAACATAAAAATTGTTCCTTAGTTGAGAATAACCTTGCTGTGGTTAAATCCCAACGTCGACTGCTAGTCAATAGAGAACCCTTTTGCTCAATCTCTGACTTTAACTACCTATGTGCACGTGGCAATACTAAGTACCATCATACCTTAGGTACTTTTGCTCAGATACCTTCTCAAAACTTGTCCTTCAGTATCGAGCTGCTCGGATACCTTCTCAAATGTCCTTTGGTATCGAATTTCAAGTAAAACTAGTCATACAATGTCTTTCTCTTTAAAGCATGTAAAGCAACATAGAAAACATATCTTTAAAGATACTAACGCATGCTTGGTGTATTTAAACACACATAAATAGTTTTTCAATAAACTTTCATACATAGCATGCGTTTAAAACATAACTCATGGTTTGCTTGAAAATTACTTTGTAAAACTAGCTAGCATGAGAATAATCTTTCTTTAAAACATGGTTTCTTTAAAACATTGTAAACATTTAGTCACTCACAACTTTTAGAACTATTCCTCAAGAGTCGATATGCTTCTATTATTGGTGTCAATCCTGTGGACACAAAAGTATATATTAGCTACTAGCATAAGTCTCCCTTTTGAGACTAACCCTTAAGTAAGCTTTGTGTTTAGCCTTCCTCTTGAAGACTTTCACAACAACCCACCTTGCTGTAGGTTTAGACACTTAGGAATTTCTTTGAGATTTGGCTCATGCAAAGATTCCAACCGCTCTTTACAAACACAACACCACTTATGCAACCAACACTTTTCTCTCTAAGTGTTCTTACAATTGCATATGGTCGTCCTCATGGCTGTTTATGTGTCCAAGACTCCACTGCATGCTCTCCTTGGCCTACATAGTAGGTTCAACGCATGGAAAAGCTTAGCCCTTAGTCTGTCGTTTCCTTCGAGCTGTTAGCTTACTCAACTCAATCAGCTGCCTGCTTGTTCATAAAATTCTAGATTTATCTTACGAAATTAATAACTTGAATTCAAAAGCTCATCTCAAGAAATTTCCTTCTACAAACTTGTTAATATCGTCTCAGAAATCTTACCTCAAAATTTCAGCTTCAACCTCCTCGTGGTCTTCCTTAGAGACTCAATTCTTTAATGATGACCCAGATTCACAGGAGAACATAACCTTTGGTCCTTTTTCTCCTTCTCTGACCTTAATCTGATGAGGACATCTTTCGGTATTGTCACTTCTGAAAGTAGACTCTCAGGACTTTCCAACGATACCAAGGACTCTAAATTTTCACGAAGGAATCGATCACACTGATCGTTTGAAATTTAACCTCCCTTTTTTATACTACTTTCCACCGCCTCTCATTAAATGCTAGCCCGACACCTTCAACTTTCATAGAGTTAAATCCGGTGCTAAGGACATCTGGTAATTTTAATTGGTGATTGATGTCAATCAAATCAGTCCAATCGTTTAGCTCATCGTTTATGACCTCATGTTGATGCTTGTCACCCGACGATCTCGCCCAATGCATAGCACACTAATGCCCATCGTGTAGCAATGATGCCCATCGTGTAGAACAACACGACTATCGTCTAATGCAGCATGGCTATTGTTTAGTGAACATGTCCATCGCGTAGTGCCATCGCTCAACGTCATCGTCTAGCATTGATGATGAACGTGTTGTTTCAACGCCCTATCGCTTAACGCTATCGTCTAACGCATAGTGCTATCATCCAGCTTCTACGTTTATCATCTAGTGCTTAAGCTGATCGTGCAGTACTTTACCAATCGAATAGCCCAATCTTCTAGCACGTCACTTCTCACCATTTAACGTCGCGTGCATCTACACGATCTTCTAGTGCATTACTTAGCTCGGCACATTTGCTATATGATCACCTACCTCATCGTTTAGCTCCCCGCATTGCTACACAATCATCCAGTGTCTGCCTACATAATTGCCTATCTCATCGTGTAAAGCCGCACACTTACTAAATGATCGTCTACCTCATCGTGTAGCACTGCTCATTTGTTACACGATCGTCTGCCCAGTGCCTTGCACTCAACATTTTGCTTTCTCTACTCTTGCTCACGCATACCCAACACATGAGTAACTCTTGGCAACACCTCTTGCCAATACTTCGACCAATCATGCGTTCAACCTCACAAGTGCATGGTTGCCTTTCTACTCATCTTATGTGTTAATGTCTCCAAACACTCAACGATGGGTCCTTTTTTACTTTACACTTAGCCAAATTTCACCAATTAAGGCTTAACTCAAAACTACTCAAGGAAAATCTATTCAACACTTAGAAATTTCCTTCTCTTCAACATAGGATTTAACTTTCACTCAGTTAATTCATTTTATCACCTGCTTAAGTAGGAAAAATGAAAATCCAAGTTTTATAATTGTGACTGTTATAAAGCTTGTTGTTAATTCTTGGAGTTGTATAAACATTACATTGTGGCAATAAAATGGGCCTACTTAATCAGTTGTTGTTATCTCCTTGACTTCAAGTTTACAGAGAGTAAAAAGGTTTAGATGGGTAGTAGGTATCACAAAAGGGTGCTATCTGCGGTCCCTCACGCCTCTCCTCGAGCTCAGGAGGCAGACCCGGGGTGGGGTGTGATAGTTTGTGTGTCTGTGTGTGTATGTGCATGTGTGTGCATGTGCATGTGCGCGCTTGTGCGTGTGTGTGTGTGCGTGCGTGTGGGCGTGCGCAATTCTAAAGCAAAAAAATTGGTTTTTTGTTCTCAGAGTAATCAAGAGTGCAGATTAAAGATGTGAGATATGAGAGTATAAAGGGGAGTTCAAATACTCAAATGGCAATAAATTTTGAATGCAAACAAGTTTTTCCATGTCAAGGCACAGTGTTGCAAGACATTAACTTTCTTTCAATGATGGTGGCCAAACAACTTCCATTTGTCATAATGTTAAGGGTTCTGCTTTTGGCCAACAATTGCCTCCCTCTTGCTTTTAATTTCTTGGTGTTCCATTTATTCTTCCATGTTAGAGAGAGGTGGAAGGAGAAGATGATTCTCGAAATGATTTATAAGAACCCAATATAGGTTTCCACAAAGTAGTAATAATAATATTAATTTTTAAGACAATTGGAACCAAAAGGAGAGACAGTCTCTTTTAAAAATTTAATTTTTATTAAAAAATACAAAGATGGATACTTTTGTGAGGATACTTTTTTACTCTCTCAATATACAGTCACTCTCTTTCTTCGTCTCTTTACTTGCTTTCTACCTCTCTTTGCTTTATTGCTTTACAAATGAGGACATACCTTCTATTTATAGGTATGATATCCTTGAACCTTTGAGGAATAGAATTTTTCTAGACTTTTCTTAGGTCTAACCAATGTTAGATAATTCTATGATATTATCCTTATCTAAAAGAATTCTTTAGAATTCCTTGGAGCCTAAAGAATTCTTAGAATATTTCTAGATCTTTTCTTTTAGATATATATTTACAATTCTTTTAGATAATCTAGAGATGTATTATATTTACATTTAAGATATATGTAGTGTTGGGTTTTATGTCCTAAAACTCGCAATTTTTTAAAAAATAAACATTTTCTATAGTCAATAAACTTATTATTGATTTTATAAATTATATATATAAAATTCTAAATCCAATAAACTAAGACCCATGACTATTACATGAGTATTTGAACTTTATGTGGAGACATAAAAGTGGATCAGGTTCGAGTAAATAGTCAAAATAATCTATAGTATATGAATAAAGTTGGGTATCTTATTCTGGTAACACTATATGATGCGGCCTACTCTGTAGTTATTACAAAGAGTTGTAAAGTGCTACAAACGAAGTGATCCTAATTCGTACATGTTATGACATGAGGAATGAGGGCGTCCTATGCAACGAGTTTACATAAGATCGGACCAAGAAATAAGTCATTCTTATTTTATAACGTTGTTTATTGTATAAGACTGACTATTTCACTTAGATGACCTAGATAACTCGATCCTAATCCAAAGTTAACTATGAACTCCTGTTTATTCAAGATTATCCTTAGATTTGCATAGGTGAGGGTCGACTCAACAGCGTCAGCTCAATAAGTCTCCCATTTCAGGGATAAAACCGAATAAATAGCTAAGGACATAAGGTGTAAGATGGAATTCACGCCTACCCGATTTAGGGATAGAAGAAAGGTTGTTCTCTCAAGTACTAAATCTAGGTCTTGAACAAGGGACCCAACCCTTTCACTAGGCTAAGAGAGTTTTGGTTTAGTCACTGGATCACAAACCAGTTGTTCATTAGAGGATCAATAGGAACTTGAGGAACAAAGACGTAATCTCGAGGGTAAAACAGACATTTGACCCAGCCGTTATTATGAACAACCTGTGAAGGATCGACTTATTAATTATGATTAACTTGTGTGGACATAACATATCTACAGTGAGAGGAGTTCAACTATGGGCTTTAGTAAAGTGACTCATTAGTTAACGAATGGAGGTTAATTCGGTGTAATGAGTTTAATCAATTAATCTCGGATCTTTGGAGCCCATAATCTGTAGGTCCGCGAGGTCCCCCTACTAGCTCGTAAATGGATTAGCTTTAGAGTAGCATTATAAGTTAATTTGAAATGTTCAAATTAGAATTAAGGGAAAAAATAATTATATGACATATAATTACACGTTTAATTTTAAGATTTAAATAGAATAGAAGAATAAATATTTAAATATGATTTAAACATATTAAGGTGGATTTGTGTAAAATTAATTTAATATTTTATATTAAATTAATTAGAATTATTTAAATTTTTAAATAATTATTTATTAATAAAATTAATAAAATTAATTTATGAAAAAAAATTTGTAAAATTAATAATATTTTCGATTTTAGAATTCAAATTGATTTTTGAAATCATTTTGGAAAAATTGAAAAAGAAAAAAACACTAAAATGGAATGTTGGTTTTTTCCATTATCATCTTCAACTTACTCACACAAAACCCACCAACTTTGGCTTCAATATCTCTAAGCATGAGCTGCATCTCATGCAGCCATCCTCTTTGCATGATAGCCTGCAATATATTAAGAAGATTGGAGTGGAATTGAGGCATGCAAATATAGAGTTTTGCCGGAAAAATCGTGTTGAAGAAATTGTTCTTCAAGTGGTGGTAATAGTGAGCTCTTCTCCAATTTCCCTTCATTCAAACTTATTTTGAGTTCCACAACTCAATCTAAAGCTCTAAGAGAATAGTGGGGAAGATCTTGAGGTGGTCTACAACAAGATTTAGAGAAGTTTATAGTATCAAGAGTTGAAGAAGTTCTACAAAGGTATTGCTTGAAATCCTCTTGTTTTAATATGAGCATGCTTTAGTTACTTCCAAAATTAGGGAATTAGAGTGTTTATTGATCCTTGTTGCTTCTACTGTTGTTAATACATTCCAACATATAGATACTTCAAGAATATTCTAGAATATTTAGCTTCTACTACAACACTCCCCGTCAATGCTAACTATTCTAGCTCTTTCCATCATCTCCAGCTATTGGTGGAACTCTACATTCTTGGATGCTCTCAGCCTTCTGGCACTATGTCACAACTTCAATTCCTTCTTAATGCATCTACTTCTTCTTCCTCAATCGTCGATTCGATGTTTATTATGCTTCTTCGCATGTTGTTAGTTCTTTAGATACTTTGCTAATGTTGCATTTACATTCCTGAAATTTGGTATTCTTTGTCTTATTGATCTTCGTAATTGTGATTCTCATCATGTACACCACTTTGCCAAGGACTTTGTATATTCTAAATTGCTCTTCTTCGTCTTCATTGTTTTCTTCTTCTTCTTCTATTGGAGCTTGTTGCACTTGAATTATCTCTTCTTTTAATCCTTCTTTGAAAGACCTCTCATCCTTGAGTGCCTTTTATGATTCGAGTGCCCAACAAGATGATGCTTTATATCAAATGCAATATTTGATGTATAACATTGTTAATTGATAGAATCGTCGTACTCTGTTGTTAGGTGACTTTTCTTATTCTCGTAGGTGCCCTTTGCTCACATGACATAGATGGAGTCCATTCCTTGTTCTTATTAATAACATACCACACTTATTTGAGATCTCAATACACCTTGACACCATCAAGTTTAAACACTACAAAGTTTCCTTTTGATGTTAATTAAGATACTAATACCAAATTCTTCTTCATTCTTGGCATATAACACATGTTATTTAGTCCCGCTTGATTGGAATTGGAATGAGAGCTATTGACAACTTCGAGTTGTTTGCAATTACGAAAATTAAACTTCCTTTGTACTCTAATGTGTTATGCAGCTTCTCTTATCTCCTATCCTATGGTTAGAGTAATTTGAATGGACAATCCAATCATTTTCATAATTTATCTCTTTCTCAACTACATTGGATGTGGACTGGGGGTTAGTGAAGGAAATCTCAATAGAGATCTCCATGAGTGGAAGAAAGATCTTTTCAAGTCCATTGTGAAAGAATAAAGGCATTCACAAACATACATAACAGTTATGCATCTTAGAACATATTACAGCATGCTTTCTTAATCAAATACAAAAGGAATGAGAGACATACCTTTGAAGAACTTTTCTTCTAGAATTCTCTCGCTGTCCTTCAGATCACTAACAGTCTCCTCCTTGAATAAGCACCATTAGACACTACCACTCGGCAACCTTGGTATTCTCAGAGTAAGAATCCAGAAGGTGTAGGCTATGTATGAATTTTGTAAAGGGAAGGAGGAAGAAAACGACCGAACTACACAATCAAGTAAGTGGGAGAATGTCTATCGCATAGACAAAAAATACTTGATCATTTAGTAAATCTCACTCTTGTGAGAATCGTCTAAACGATCGCCTAGTCTCTCGCTCAATCGTTTACACAATCGCTTAGTAAATCTCGCTATGTGCGATCGTTTAATACATCTCGCTAGATCGTTTACACGATCATTTAGTAAATCTCTCGTTGTCGTTTAGTTTCTCATGCAGGCTATCGTGTAGTCTCTCGTGAATAAATAGTTAGTTATTCACTAATTAAACGAACATCTTGTAAAATGAAAACTCTTTTCATTTTATTCTTCAGTTATCAAAACTGAACATAACCTCCCATTTCATGCACGATTAAAGGAGAAACCAAACGATAGTAAACTAATTTATTATATTATACTTATAATCTATAGTTTTAATATCACATCATATGTAATATTTAAACCATAGTTCATTTCTCCTTTATTTAATATAAATCATTTTTATATCTAATTCCTTCAATAATGTATCTTATACATCAAATCAATTATATCTGAACCAATTTAGTTATATCATATACAATCAAATTCTCTCTTGTTAATTTGAACACTTCAAACTAACCTAAAAACTTATTCTCAACTTAAATCCATTAATCTACCAAGGGGACCTTATAGACCTGTAGCTTGAAGCTCCAACTATACGTGAATAACTGAGTAAATTCTTTAATCATGAAATCCACCATTCGTTAACTGTCGGGCATTCCACTAAAGTCGACAACTGCACTCTTCTCACTACATATATATTTCTGTGTCCATTGGATATAACCAATCAATAGTACGTTAACGATTCATAGATCATTCGTAAGTACAGCTGGACCAATTTACCATTTTGCCCCTGTAGTTACATTTAACTCCTTAAGTACCACTGATTCCTCTAATGAACAATACATCATAGTCTTACTACGAGTGAACACCTCTCGGGCCATGAGAAAGTGTGTGGTGCCGCATCGTTCAAGCCCCGGAATCAGCCCTTAAGGGAGCAATCTATCTACTTACCCCTGCATTGAGGAAAGAGTGAATTTCATCTTGTGTAACTGAGTTCCTAGCTCTTCAATCAGACGAATCCCAAAAATGGTTGGTTTGAGTCAGCAATCTGGACACTCACACCCATGCAAATCAAAGGACCACTCTCATAATCAGGAGTTTCCAATTCACTCAGAATTAAGGTCATGTTACCCATGGTCATCCTAGTGAAATGAAAGTCTCTGTCATGAACCGCGTTATATAACGAGCCTAAACATTTCGTGGTCCAGTCTTATAAAAACTCTTAAGTATAGGATACCCCCGCTCACATGTCGCCATATGAATGATCAGGATCAGACCATCTATAGCACTTTACAACACTTGTAACATCTACAAAGAAGGTCGTATCCGTAGTGTCACAAGGATAAAGTTTTCCTCCTTTATCCATATACTACAAACCATTTATGTTATCATTTATGGCATGATCCACTTATATGTCTCCATATACATGCTTAAGTTACAATGATAACTAGAGATCTTAGTTTATTGGTTTGTGGTAAATGCAACCAAAATATCTCATATTTCATATACAATAGTGAAAAAAATATCTCATATTATTACATCACAAGCGTTTGTTCATATAAATGTTTACAAACTACAAGGCCCAACGAGATTTAAGGCATCAACCCCAACAGTTAGGATATGTTGTCAAAGAACATGCGTCTGCATCTCACTCTTCTTCACAAATGCTCTCAGCCTAGAAGGTGACCGCTTGCTTTCTATTGCCCTTTTCTTTCTATGACAGTCTCTTGCATAATGAATTATCTTTCAACAAGTATAACATTTACCCCGTTTTCTATGCTTGTATTTTCGATTAATTTTACTAACTCTTCCTACTTGAGAGCATTTTTGTGATTCTTCATCTTCTTTCGATCCTACTTTTTTTTAATATATATTTTGAATTACCTTTTCTTTGGTCATTAAATAACGATTCTTCATTATTTCTTTTTAATGTGATATCTGGCATTGGCTTGGCCAATGCTTCTTGACTAGCGAACATATTTTTTAGGTCAATCAGAGAAGGTTGGACTGACCAATCTCGAATAGAAGCAATAAAGCTTTTATATATATATATATATATATATTTAAGTCCATGGATAATAATTCTCCTCATTGTCAATACTGAAACAGTGGAAGTAAGATCTAATTTAGAGCAACTGACATGAGCTCATTCCATAGAAACTGCAATTTCGCATCATTTTTCTTTGAGAAAAGTGACACAAACGTGTCCCATGCTGTAACAACCCAAATTTGTACGTATACACTACAGAAAATTAAATGTCAAATGTTAAGCAGGACGAAATTTTATTTAAAGGGGTAGTAAATGTAATACCCTAACCCTCATTTAGAAAGCAGGAAAAACAAATAAAATATATAATTAAGAATAAAAATATATAAACTTAAAAGGAAAGTCGGGTGGAAATTGAGAATTGGAAAAAAATAAGAAATTTATTAATTATCCAAAAATAAAAAATAAGGAGGCAGAATCAGGGAAGATTAATTAGAAGTTGGACACTAGCAAATTCAGGAGACAAAGGGCAGTAGATAACCTTTTGTTTGGGCACTGTTCATTGGGAGAATTGGAGGCGAATTAATTGACCATATACATTTAAAATTTTAAAGAGTTAAAACGGAGAAGTGGAATCCACAAGCAGTGAAGGCAACCCATGCGTGAAAACTAGCGAGATTGAAGAGAAAATTGGAGAGAGCGAGATTCTCAACTAGACAGTGGGAGAGAGTGGGAGCGAGAGCGAGGGCGAGAGGGAGACCAACGAGTGCGAGAGCGAGAGTCACGAGAGCCAAACCAGCAAGAAAGCTGGAGAGAGCAAGATTCTGAGAACAGAGAGAGCGAGATTTGGACAGAAGCGTGGATTATGCATTGAATTTGGCCACGATCTTATAGATTATACAGAAGAACCCTAAAATTGAATATAAACAGAGGTTGAAGACGTAAGAGCAAACGTTAGCCAAAATTAGGTGTCTTATTAAGAGAAATTCTTAAACCTAAGTAATTTTAAAGAATCCATTTGTAGGATGAGTTGTCACATAGAGAAGAGCTGGAAATAGCTATAAATAGGAGGCTTTGGGCTGGAAGTTAAACTCATTCTCAAACAAAATCTCAGTAACAAAGAATCGTGTGAAAGAGTAAGTGTGAGTGAGGAAGTTCTGTGAGGTTAGAAGAAATAAAGCTCAGGTGAGGTGCTGCCCAAATTTTCTTCTAGTTTAAGAGGGAAAGCTCTACTGATCAAACCATAAGGAATAATAAGGAATAATTAGGATCGCAGTCAAGGTAAGTAGTTATCTCACTAGTGTTTCATGGTAGTGTACATGTTGCATAATTATGTTACTGTTATGTTGCATTACATGTTTAAAATACGTTTATCGACAAGGGACCCCATGCATTATGTTTGTTCATAAGATTAAATTTTAATTAGATAAAGGTTATGCTTCTAGAGCTAGCAGGGTATGCATGGTTGCACTCCTCTAGACCAATTCTATGTCAAGATTATTCTAGGGCTAGCAGGGCATGTATGGTTACACCCCTCTAGACCCAATTCTATGTCAAATTTATGCTAGGGACTAACAGGGTATATATGGTTGCACCCCTCTTGTCCAATCTTACGTTTATATTAATGGTTGATGTTAGATGCGACTCTGGCCCTACTGACTGCATGACCCGCTAATATCAGATGGGTTAGTTTCCGCCTAAGTCCTCATCTTTCTATCAGGGCGAAGAAATTTACGTTAAAAGCATAACCGACCACCACATGTTATTATATGTTTTCGGTCCCAACCATACGGTTTCAGGACATGTTGCATATGATTGTGCATTTGGTCACTACCTTATGTGAGAACTACTTACTGGGTATATTATATACTCATCCTAATTTTACAGACTTTGTAGGTAAGGACATAACGTAGGTGGCAGAATTGGATGTCGCTCAAATGGCCAACCATCAAACTCACTATTATAGGCATATGCATTTTTGTATCACTAGTGTTTTATGGATCCTGATGTTTTGTAAAATAAACCTTTTATATAGTTTTCTACCTAATTAATAAAATCCTAGATATGATTTTTTGAGATTTTTACCAAAACTCATCTCATAATAGAAAAGTCTAAGCATGCATGTCGTAGCGGTCGGACCATAATATGTAAGGATCCGGTCGTTATAGTTTGGTATCAGAGCATTTGAGCCAATTAGGCTCTACTAATTTGAAGAGTCGTGGTGTTTGATGGTTTGTCCCGTTAAATGATGCCCACAGTTATGCCAAATACGCTGGTAAGTGGAATTTTCAAACAAGTAATTTAGTAAACATAAGGTATGAGTTTAAAAAAATTAAAATTAGATTGCTTCCTTATTATGAAAATAAAATGTGTGTAATAGATACCACCACAAAGGGCTCCAACACGATGAGGTAGACCTCGAAGTGAATCCACAAGGGATCAAAATAAAGGACATGGACAAACACCTTACGTGTTACTTACACTTGAAGCGTTACGAATACTAATACAAAATTTGAGTAATGGAAACACAACCTCATCCACCACACCAATAACCAACAATACAAATGACTCGAAGATCATTCGAGAATGCATGAAGTTCAATCCTTCAACATTTGATGGATCATCTATGGATCCAATTATAGTAGAGAATTGGATAACAAAAATAGAAACTATTTTCCGCCATATGAACATCCCAGAAGAACAGAAGGTAAATTGTGCAACCTTCATGTTAAGAGGCGATTCAAAGTTCTGGTGGGAATCCACACAAAGAACAATAAAAAATATAGTCTCATGGCAGCAATTCAATCAGGCTTTTTACAACAAGTATTTCCTTTTAACAGTGAGATATCAAAAGAACATGTCGGTGGCAGAGTATGAACGGAAATTTGATCGCTTGTCCCACTTTGTCCCTCAACTAGTGGACACAAAAGAGAAGAATGTGGAAAGGTCTATTTGGGGATTAAGAGAAGGCATTCGAGGCATTGTTACTGCTTTCCGACACAAAGAGTATGCTCTTGCCCTCGAGTCGGCCTTACTCATGGAAGTAGATCTTGCTGTCAAAAACCTCAACTTCTGAACAAGGATTCATGCCAAATAAAAAAAAAAAAAAAAAAGGAAATTCACCCAACAAGACTTCCAACATTCACAACGCCAAGCAAAAATTTTCCAAAGCACTCAGGGCGTACAATCACAACAGGAGAGTCAAACATACACATATCCTAAGTGCAGAAATTATGGAAAACACCATCAGGGGCAATGTTTCGGAACTTAAGGGTGTGTTTCAACTGTGGCCAGACGGGTCACTATGCAAAGGCTTGCCCAAAGCTCATCAACCAAGCATCAACTACCCAGACCACCTAGCCTACTAGTAACAAGGTTACCCAACAACAGAAAGGACAGGTGTTTGCTATTACACGTCAAGAGGCAGAGGATCAAGATGCAGTGGTTACAGGTACATTACCCATCCTCGGGTATTATGCCTTCACTTTATTTGATTCGGGCTCTATTCATTCATTCATCTCTACAACATTTGCACAACATGCTCAATTAACATCAAAGCTCTTAGGCTACATTCTATCCATAGTTACTCTTGCCAGAGTATCGATGTTGGCCCACTCAGTAGTAGAAAACTGCGAATTGTCAGTATTAGGACATAAACTAGTGGTGACCCTTATCATCCTGGACATAAGTGATTTCGATATAATACTAGGTATGGACTGGTTAGCAGCAAACTATGCAAGCATAGATTGCCATAATAAAGAGGTCGTATTCATCTTTCCAACGGCAACCAAGTTTAAGTTTAAGAGTTCTAATATACCATTAGCCCCAAGAATAATTTCAGCCTTAAATACTAAACATTGCTCAACCATGGGGCTTGGGCATATTTAGCAAGTGTAGTGGATTAACGAAACCAAAAGGATTAAATTAAGGTCATTCCTGTAATAAGAGAATTTTAAGATGTATTCTCGGAAGAGCTACCAAGTTTACCACCTAGTCGAGAAATAGAATTTTGTATAGATCTAATTCCCAAAGCTGAATCAATATCTAAAGCACCATATAGAATGGAACTTGCAGAATTAAAAGAACTCAAAATACAATTACAAGAATTGTTAGATAAGGGATTTATACGCCCTGGCGTGTCTCCATGGGGAGTACCTGTCTTATTTGTTAAGAAAAAGGATGGATCAATACGTTTATGTATAGATTATCGAAAGTTGAATAAGTTGACAATAAAGAATAAGTACCCACTTCCAAGCATTGATGACCTATTTGACCAATTACAAGGAGCCTCAGTATTCTCCAAAATAGACTTACGATCTGGATATCATAACTACGAATCAAAAAGTCTGATATACCCAAGACTGCTATCCGAACAAGATATGGGCATTATGAATTTGTTGTGATGCCCTTTGGATTAACGAATGCCACAACAGCCTTCATGGACTTGATGAATAGAATTTTTAAGGACTATCTTGATAACTTTGTTATTGTATTTATAGATGATATTTTAGTCTATTCCAAGTCTAAGGCAGAACATGAAAAACATCTTAGGGACGTTCTTTGCATATTAAGAAATGAAAAGTTATATGCCAAATTCTCCAAGTGTGAGTTTTGGACGCGACAAGTCGCCTACCTAGGGCATATTGTAAAGCAAGAAGGAATCTCAGTGGATCCTGCTAAGATTGAAACAGTTAGCAAGTGGCCTTGCCCAACAACAGTCAGCGAGGTGCGAAGCTTCCTTGGATTAGCAGGATATTATAGACAATTTGTGAAGAATTTCTCAAGTATAGCATTACCCTTAACTAACCTCACCAAGAAGAATAATCCTTTTGTCTAGAATCAAGCATATGAGCAAAACTTCCAGGAACTAAAAGAAAGGTTGACCACAACCCCTATTCTCACTATACTTAATGGATCAGGGGGGTTAACTGTGTACAGTGACGCATCGAAGAAGGGGCTTGGTTATGTATGATGCAACACGGAAAGGTAATAACATATGCTTCAAGACAACTAAAACCTTATGAACAAAACTATCCCGTTCATGACTTGGAGTTAGCTACCATAGTCTTTGCCTTAAAGATATGAAGACATTACTTATATGGGGAAAAGATCCAAATTTATATAGATCATAAAAGCCTTAAGTACTTCTTTACCCAGAAAGAGTTAAATATGAGGCAACGAAGATGGTTAGAATTAGTCAAAGATTATGACTGTGAGATCCTCTATCATCCAGGAAAAGCTAACATTGTTGCGCTTAGCAGAAAGTCAGCTCATACAGCAGCCCTAAGTACCATCTTCAAACACATAATGAATGACCTTGAAAGAGCTGAGATCTCACTAATACCGGAAACCTTCACAACTCGAATAGCACAGTTAATTGCAAGACCTGCATTAAGGCAAAGGATAATTGATGCACAACAAATAGATAAATACCTAAACAAACAACTGCAATTAGAGAATGGAGAAACCAGTCAATTCTCTACAGCCCCAGACTCTGCACTTCTCTACCATGGAAAATACATGTATCGATACTTCGAAAATACGTGTTTGACCCATCACATGTAGTTAATTATGAACCTCTAAAAATAAGTGAAAACTTGGAATATGAAAAAACTCCAGTTTGCATCCTAGCAAGAGAAAAGAAGTCACTTCGTGTGAACCTCGAATCCCAATTTTACACTTAAGTGTGTTTTCTTACTTAAATTGTCTTAATTTTTCATTTAATTGTGTGTCCCTATTTAAATTTGCATAAATAAGTTAAGTAGGTTGATGAGAAAGTTAATGTGAAATGGTGAAGAAGGAATGGGGATTTGAAAAGAAAAATATGGAAATTGAGTTTGAAAAATTTGGGAAAAATTGGCTAAGTATGGAAAATTTATGTGAAATGCGTGTTGTGCACAAAGCACTAGAAGGCAAGTGACTAGTGGCACAATCATATAGAAATTGCACAGAGACAAACAATATTCGCAGTAGCTAAGAGCGAGATCGTTGAGAGCGAGATGATTGAAAGCAATACCAACGAAAAAGCTGGAGAGAGCGAGAGTGGAGAGAAAAAGAGAAAGCTGGAGAGAGCAAGATTAGAGAGAGCAAGACTAACGAGATTGGTAGAGAGAGCGAGAGTGACGATAGCGAGATTTTGAGCGAGAAAGGGGGAGAGAGCGAGAGTGGAGAGAGCGAGACCAGCGAGAAAGTTTAAGAGAGCGACACTGACAAGAGTGGAGAGAGCGAGAGCGCCTATGCGTTAGCTTTGCTTTGTCCAATTCGAACGTCACGCCCACGCCTTGCCTATGCGTTGAACGGCCAAGCAAGCTTCTAGGCGATGTATTTGGACGCGTTGGGGTGGATTATGCATGTAAAAATTCTAATTTGAATACAAACAAAGCTTGAAGATGTAAGGGCAAATATCAATTAAAATCTAGGTGTCCGATTAAGAGAAATTCTTAAACCCTAAGAAATTGTGTTGGATGCGTTTAGGAAGAACACATTGAATCAAGGTAAAGTCAGCTTACGTTGATAAAGGAAGGATTAAACATTTGGCCATGCAGCCAAGTAGGTGCTGTCAATCCCACGAGCAATTTGAACGCCTAGAGTTGGGATTTCATTTTCAAAACACACAAAAATCATAAATTTCGTAAAGAAAGTAGAGGGCAGTGAGGGTTCAGAGGAATGTGTCAATTTTGGACGAGGAGATCTTCCAATCTACTCGTGCGTTTGGAGTGATTCCAAAGCCATCTGAAACCTCTGGAAGTCTAGTTTTCAGAGTAGGACCGCCGAAGAAAAAGGCTCAAAAGAACTGGGCTGGAGGTTGAGAAGAAGGCAGAAGGGTCAGACTGTCGGATCAGTCTGGACCAGTCTTGAAGATTTTGAGATTTCGGCCAGACCACGAGGAATTCTGAGCTGAAAGTTTATGATAATATTCTAATAAATTTTAGAATAAGTTTGTAGAAGGAAGTATTTCCAAATAAGGTTCGGAACTATGAGTAATCTAAGTTGTGAATTGAATCTGGATTCTAGGGGTAAAAAAGGAACCGAGGAGCTAGAGTGAAAAGTTCCTAAGAGTTCGAGGTGAGTGGCTAAAATGTTTTCGAATTAAAACGTTTTAAACTGGTTTGAATACAAACGTTTTGCACAAAACATGTTTGCAAAAATATTCTCATGACTACTAGTTTTATAAAGTGGTTTCCAAGCAAGTTTGAATTGTGATTTGAACGCATGCATATTGTTGAAAAACTATTTACAGATGTATATGTATTGATTTTATCCAACATGCATTATCATTTTTAAAGCCATGTTGTATATGTATTATACTGTACATGCTTTAAAGAGAAAAGTTGATTATAAATAATTTTGATAAAATGTGATGCCGAAGTACAAGGAGAAGGCATCCACCCAACTAGATACTGAAGTACAATGAGAAGGTATCTATTGGTACTGAAGTACGTTGAGACGGTGCCAAGCCAACGGGATACTGAAGTACGTTGAAGAAGGTATCCTAGTAGTTCGATACTGAAGTACAAGAAGAAGGTATCTGAGCAGTAGTACCTAATGTGGCCACAGGTGAATAAAGTTAGAGATTGAGCACAAGGGTTCTCTCTAGACTAGCAGTTGGTGTTGGGATTATTTTACCAGTTAAAAAGTACTTTGATTTGAGAAATGCTTTTATTGTTTTATGTTTAAAATAGCTTTACATGTTTTACGCTTGGAAAACGTTTATGTTGCAGTACAAGTACTGTAAAAGTTTATGTTTCAGTTAAAAACTCATTACTGAAATCATGCATGAGAATTTACTATGTTTTCTCGGTCACTCACTGGGCGTAAGCTCACCCTATTTTCAAATGTTTTTCTTTTTCCCCCCCACAGGTAGCGGTCAAATCCTCTAAAGACAGCTCAGTATCTGCTCTGCCACTAAAGGACCAAAAGACTTGTAACCGTTTGCTAGGTGGATTCTCTTAATATTGTACACATGTTACTATTGTTCATATAGGGACTAGAGTTTGTCGGTTTTGGGACTTATAAATCTAATGTTGTAAATACTCTAAACATATTAAGTTTCTAAGTTAATAAATTGTGGGCTTACACCCGTTCCGTTGCATATAATTTGTATTTGGTATCAGAGTTATTTCACAAGAGTTTTTAGGCAGTAAGTGTCAGCCTAAGGGTTGATAACTACTGCAGTCACGCCTTTCTTTTAGGCTAAGAGAGTGGTCTGGGGCGGGGTGTGACACTTCGTAGTCAGGAAATAAGTTTAGTGAAGGTTCTCTGGAGAAATCAGCAAGTAGAATAAGCTATATGGGAATGAGAAGAAGAGATGAAAGTCAAATACCCTTATCTGTTTAAGAACCAATAAACTTTCGAGGACGAAAGTTCATAAGGGGGGAAGAATGTAACAACCCAAATTTGTACGCATACACTACAGGAAATTAAATGTCAAATGTTAAGTAGGACGAAATTTTATTTAAAGGGGTGGTAAATGTAATAAATACCCTAACCCTAATTTAGAAAGCAGGAAAAAAAAATAAAAAATATAATAAAGAATGAAAAATATATAAACTTAATAGGAAAGTCGGATGGAAATTTAGAATTGAAAAAAATAAGAAATTTATTAATTATCCAAAAATAATGAATAAGGGGGCAGAATCAGGGAGGATTAATTAGAAGTTGGACGATAGCTAATTCAGGAAACAAAGGGCAGTAGATAACTTTTTATTTGGGCACTGCTCATTGGAAGAATTGGAGGCGAATTAATTGCCCATATACTCTTAAAATTTGAAAGAGTTAAACGGAGAAGTGGAATCCACAAGCAGTGAAGGCAACCCATGCGTGAAAACTAGCGAGATTGGAGAGAAAATTGGAGAGAGCGAGAGTGGAGAGAGCGAGATTCTCAGCGAGACAGTGGGAGAGAGTGGGAGCGAGAGCGAAGGCGAGAGCAAGAGCGAGAGTGAGAGCGAGAGCAAGAGTGAGAGCGGGAGCGAGAGTCACGAGAGCCAAACTAGTGAGAAAGCTGGAGAGAGCGAGATTCTGAGAACAAAGAGAGCGAGATTTGGACAAAAGCGTGAATTATGCGTTGAATTTGGCCACGATCTTATAGATTATACATGGAGAACCCTAAAATTGAATACAAACAAAGGTTGAAGACATAAGGGCAAACGTTAGCCAAAATTAGGTGTCTTATTAAAAGAAATTCTTAAACCTAAGTAATTTTAAATAAGCCATTTGTAGGATGAGTTGTCACACAGAGAAGAGCTGAAAACGGCTATAAATAGGAGGCTTTGGGCTGGAAGTTAAACTCATTTTCAAACAAAATCTTAGTACAAAGAATCGTGTGAAAGAGTAAGTGTGAGTGAGAAGTTCTGTAAGGTTAGAAGAAATAAAGCTCGGGTGAGATGCTGCCCAAATTTTCTTCTAGTTTAAGAGGGAAAGCTCTACTAATCAAACCATAAGGAATAATTAGGATCGCAGTCAAGGTAAGTAGTTATCTCACCAGTGTTTCATGGTAGTGTACCTTTAATATGTTGCATAATTATGTTATTGTTATGTTGCATTACATGTTTAAAATAGGTTTATCGACCAGGGACCCCATGTATTATGTTTGTTCATAAGATTAAATTTTAATTAGATAACGGTTATGCATCTAGGTCTAGCAGGGCATGTATGGTTGCACCCTTCTAGACCCAATTCTGTGTTGGATGCATTTGAGAAGAACACATTGAACAAAGGTGAAGTCAGTTTACGTTTATAAAGGGAGGATTAAACATTTGGCCATGCAGCCAAGTAGATGCTGTCAAACCCACGAGCAATTTGAATGCCTATAAATAGGGAGTTGGGATTTTATTTTCAAATCACACAAAAATCATAAATTTCGTAGAGAAAGTAGAGAGTAGTGAGGGTTTAGAGGAATGTGTCAATTTGGACGAGAAGATCTTCCAATCTGCTCGTGCGTTTGGAGTGATTTCAAAGCCATCTGAAAGCTCTAGAAGTCTAGTTTTCAAAATAGGGCTGCCGGAGGAAAAGGCTTAAAGGAACTAGGCTGGAGGTTGAGAAGAAGGCAGAAGGGTTTGACTGTCGGATCAGTCTGGGCCAGTCCGGAAGATTTTGAGATTTCGGCCAAACCACGCGGAATTCTGAGCTGAAAGTTTAGGGTAAGATTCCTAAGTCATTTAAGAATAAGTTTGTAGAAGGAAGTATTTCCAAATAAGGTTCAGAACTATGAGTAATCTAAGTTGTAAATTGAATCTGGATTCTAGGGGTGAAAAAGGACCCGAGGAGCTACTAGAGTGAAAAGTTCCTAAGAAATCGAGGTGAGTGGCTAAAATATTTTCGAACTAAAACATTTTTTAAATTGTTTTGATTACAAATTTTTTACAGAGAGCATGTTTGCGAAAATACTTCTCATGCCTACTAGTTTTATAAAGTGGTTTCCAAGCAAGATCTGAATTATGTTGTGAACGCATGCCTATTGTTGAAAAACTATTTACATATGTTGATTTTATCCAGCATGCGTTACCATCTTTAAATCCATGTTGTATATGTGTTATACTGTACATGCTTTAAAGAAAAAAGTTGTTTATAAATAATTTTAGTAAAATGCAATGCCGAAGTACAAAGAGAAGGCATCCACCCAACTAGATACTGAAGTACAAGGAGAAGGTATCTATTGGTACTGAAGTACGTTTGAGAAGGTACCAAGCCAATAAGATACTGAAGTACGTTGGAGAAGGTATCCTAGTAGCTCGATACTGAAGTACAAGGTGAAGGTATCTGAGCAGTAGTACCTAATGTGGCCACAGGTGAATAAAGTCAGAGATTGAGCAAAAGGGTTCTCTCTAGACTAGTAGTTGGTGTTAGGATTATTTTACCAGTTATACAGTACTTGATTTGAGAAATGATTTTACTGTTTTATATTTAAAACAACTTTATATAATTTACGCTTGGAAAATATTTATGCTGCAAAAGTTTATATTTCAGATAAAACTATTTTCTGAAATTATGCATGAGAATTTACTATGTTTTCTCGGTCACTCACTGGGCGTAAGCTCACCCCGTTTTCAAATATTTTTGTTTTTCCCCCCCACAGGTAGCGGTCAAATCCTCTAAAGACAGCTCAGTATCTGCTCTGCCACTAAAGGACGAAAAGACTTGTAACCGTTTGCTAGGTGGTTACTGTTAATATTGTACACATGTTACTATTGTTCATATATGGACTAGGGTTTGTGGGTTTTGGGACTTGTAAGTTAATAAATTATGGGTCTACAACCATCCTGTTGCATATAATTTGTATTTGGTATCAGAGTTATTCTACAATAGTTTTTAGACAGTAAGTGTCAGCCTAAGGGTTGATAACTGCTGCAGTCATGCCCTTCTCTAGGCTAAGAGGGTGATCCGGTGCGGGGTGTGACACATGACCTTACTTGCCTTGATATTCCTTTTCTTCAAAACATTAGCATCCTTTGGTGAATCTGGGAAAAGTTTGGATACTTGCTATCAACTAAACACAAGATTTAAAAAAGAGAGAGAGAGCTCTACAATTTGGAATGAGATGATACAGATGAAGAAACAAGTTGCTATTTATAAGTTAGTAATATAGCACTTGTTTGGTAGAGAATCAAGATTTTCTTTTATATTTTGAGATTCGTTCTAATTCAACACATATGTGTTTGAAAACTATTTTTAGATTCTATGATTTAAATAGTACAAATTATGAAAATAACATCTTTATGTTTTCACTATATCCAAATTTTGAATTTTAAATTTTAAAATACAAAATTATAATAAATAAAGATTAAAAGACACTTAAAACTACAACATGTAATGTTATAAACTCAATTTATTTTTTGAAAATTAAAATATATATTATATAATTGATTAGAAATTATATAATAATTACACAAAAAGTTAACATAAAACATGTTCATAAATAAATTAATAATAGTTTATAGTCAACTAATATTTAGTTTGGAAACTACAACAAGTTTTATGATTTAAAAATATGATATCAATCACATTTTAAATAATTATTTAAATTAAAATCTAACTTCTAAATATGCTGCCAAACACATATACGAAAAAAATGAAATTCAACTATGTTTTCATTGAATCCATTGTTTTTAGATTTTTGTTTTCAAATTTCCTACCAAACACACTCTTAGTAACTCCCAAAAATTAAAAAGAAAAAGTTAAAAAATACAAAATCGAAATATTTCACAAATTTAACTCACTTGAGTTCTTACTACCAAAATCAAACATAAATCATTGAGATTGAAGAAACTACAAATTTTAACTTTTATATATATTGAATTTGTACATTAAATATTATCTAATTTGATTGGTTTCAATTAAATTTGAAGTTTTACCATGAATTTAGTCTCCATATAATTAGATTCACCATTACATTGTGGTTCTCTCCAATGGCACATTTAGCAATTTTGTTGATGGTGAGCTTTATATAATTTAGTAAAAATAAAAGTAATAAGTGGGATTGGAACCTAGGTCTAAAAGGGGATGGAAGGTAGATTTACTATTTGCCTAACTAGTGATTTTGATATTATGATAGTATATATATATATATATAAAGGGCACAAAGTTGAAAGGGGCTCGAGCCCCTAAGTCCATACTAAATCCACCCCTGATGGTCTCACAATATCATTGAATGTAATTCTAATAATCTGCATGTCCATAGTTTGAGAGATACTTTTTCACTTACATGCATCCAACAGATAAAAGCAGGGTAAACCAAACACATTAAGGTGGCCTAATCAAATAATTCTTCGATGTAAATAATTTCACATTTACTTTTAACATGGATTATATTTGAAAAATTGTCTTTAGCTTTTTATTGATATGTGTCCCTTTAATGAGGTTTCATATACTTGGTAATAACCTGGGGTTCTCATACTTAAATGATTAGTATGAAACACGTTAGTTCTTATTGTTATGAAATTTAGAGGAAGGTAAAAATGGGAGAAATTTGAAAGAATGGATAAGATTTAGTTCCCTAATAGGTACATATCTAAGAACCTATTTACACCAAATAAGATTTAATTGTACTATCTAGTTACCTTAATATATCAAAACATAATTTGTAACGACCGAATCCTTACATATTATGGTTCGACCGCTACGACATGCATACTTAGACTTTTCTATCATGAGGTGAGTTTTGGTAAAAATCTCAAAAGAACATATCTAAGATTTTATTAATTAGGTAGAAAACTATATAACAAGTTTATTTTACAAAACACCAGGATCCATAAAACATTAGCCTAGTGATACAAAAATGCATATGCTTATAATAGTGAGCTTGATGGTTGGCCATTTGAGCGACGTCCAGTTTTACCACCTACGTTGTGTCCTTACCTACAAAGTCTGTAAAATAGAATGAGTATATAATATACCCAGTAAGTAGTTCTCATATAGGGTAGTGACCAAATGCACAATCACATGCAATATGTCCTGAAAACATATGATTGGGACCGAAAATATATAATAACATGTGATGGTCGGTTATGCTTCTAACGTATATTTCTCCGCCTTGGTAGGAAGATGAGGACTTAAGCGGAAACTAACCCATCTGATGATTACGTGTCATACAGTCAGTAGGGCCAGAGTCGCATCCAACATTAACCATTAGCATAAACGTAAGATTGGACTAGAGGGGTGCAACCATGCATACCCTATTAGTCCTTAACATAAACTTGACATAGAATTAGGTCTAGAGGGGTGCAACCATATATGCCCTGATAGCCCTAGAAGCATAACTTTTATCTAATTAAAATTTAATCTTATTTCATCGTTGTGAACAAATATAATGCATGGGTTCCCTTGTCGATAAACGTATTTTAAACATGTAATGCAGCATAACAATAACATAATTATGCAATATATTAAAGGTACACTACCATGAAACACTTAAAGAGAGGGTGAGATAAACTACTTACCTTGACTGCGATCCTAGTTATTCCTTATTATTCCTTATGGTTTAATCTGTAGAGCTTTCCCTCTTAAACCAGAAGGAAATTTGGGCAGCACTTCCCTCGCGTTTCCTCCTTCTAACTAACAGAATTACTTCACCCTTTCCACATGATTTTTACTACTGAGTTTTGTTTGAGAATGAGTTTAACTTCCAGCCCAAAGCCTTCTATTTATGGTCGTTTCCAGCTATTCTCTGTATGACAACTCATCCTACAAATGGCTTCTTTAAAATTACTTAGGTTTAAGAATTTCTCTTAATAATACACCTAATTTTGGCTAACGATTGCTCTTACGTCATCAACCTTTGTTTGTATTCAATTTTAGGGTTCTCCATGTATAATCTATAAGATCGTGGCCAAATTCAATGCATAATCCACGCTTCTGTCCAAATCTCGCTCTCTTTGTTCTCAGAATCTCGCTCTCTCCAACTTTCTCACTGGTTTGGCTCTCGTGGCTCTTGCTCTCTCCAGCTTTCTCACTGGTTTTACTCTCGTGGCTCTCGCTCTCTCCCACTTTCTCGCTGAGAATCTCACTTTTTCCACTCTCGCTCTCTCCAATTTTCTCTCCAATCTCGTTCTCTCTAATCCCGCCAATGTGGCTCTCTCCTTCTTTCTCTCCATCTTTTCTCTCCAACTTTGCTCTCTCCCAGTTTTCTCTCCAATATTTCTCTCCAATCTCTCTCTCTCTCTGTTCTCAGAATCTCGCTCTCTCCAGCTTTCTCGCTAGTTTTACTCTCGTGGCTCTCGCTCTCTCCCACTTTCTCGCTGAGAATCTCGCTCTTTCCAATTTTCTCTCCAATCTCGCCAGTGAGGCTCTCTCCTTCTTTCTCTCAAATGAGCAGTGCCCAAACAAAAAGTTATCTACTGCACTTTGTTTCCTGAATTAGCTAGTATCCAGCTTCTAATTAATCCTCCCTGATTCTGCCCCTTATTCATTATTTTTGGATAATTAATAAATTTCTTATTTTTTTGTCCAATTCTAAATTTCCACCCGATTTTCCTATTAAATTTATATATTTTTCATTCTTAATTATATATTTTATTTGTTTTCCTGCTTTCTAAATTAGGGTTAGGGTATTACATTTACTACCCCTTAAATAAAATTTCGTCCTGCTTAACATTTGACATTTAATTTCCTGTAGTGTATGCATACAAATTTAGGTTGTTAAATAATTCAAATAGGAAATAAATCTAACTCAAATAACATAATGTGATATACTTTAACATTTGTATTCTAGAGATCTGGATCTGTTAGATAGTTGATCTAAAATTAGAAATTTGAAAAACGATGGATTCAATAAAGGAAAAAAAAATCATATTTTCATATATGTTTGTAGTAGCGTATATTTAAAAATTGGATCTAAACTTAAACAATTATTGTTTAAAATAGTTTGATATAATATATTTATAAATCATAAAATTAGTTGTAATTACCCACTAAAATATCTTGTTGTATAAAATATTAATAATTCACTTTTAAACATGTTTAATGTTAAAAAAAACTGTAAAATAATTATAGGGTAATTATTTTAAGGGTAATTGCCATTGGTAGCACTTTTTAGGAATAATAACCAAGTGTATAATATCATTTAAAAAAACTTGCCTATGATATGTTCTATTACTGATAGACTCTTACCGATAATATGGTCTATCATCGATAAACTATTTAAATTTGGTCAGGTTTGTAATTTTTTTTACATTATGTTATATCTGCTAATACTTTGGGTCTAATGTCTATATTTACAACTGTCCCTTGTTTTAAATAGTAAAACTGCTGAAAATATTTTCAAGTATAACAAGATGTCATTGCCTATTAGTGATAGATCGCCATAGACTTCTATCATTGAGTGATAGAAGTCAATGATAGAAATCTATCGCGGTCTACAGTGATAGAAGTCTATCACGAACATTTACTAATAGATAGTAACATTTTGTTATATTTGTAAATAAGTTGGTTCATTATCCTTCATTTGAAAACAACCCTATTATATAAAAACTATAGAATTATAATATATAATATTATAATTTTTTTAATTTAATAAAAATGAATTGAGTTGATTACATTAAATACTATATATATATATTAAAATTATTACCTTTTTAACTGTAAATTACAATGGAATGAGGATCAAATCTTGGTCATCCCATATTCCAGCATGGTTAACAATGTCACATTTCTCAATCTCCAAATAAGCAAGGTCAAAAACCCTATCATCATTGATCAAATGTATTGCCTCAACTCTTGCGGTTCAAATGATGAAATGGTATATATAAGATAATTTGAGAGCATTATGGTTTTAACAAAATGTTGAATATGGTAAAATATATTATATATGTGTGACTCTAAAGTAAAATTGTGATTGTTTGTTGGCAGAGTAAGTCAAGAGTGCAGATTAAAGATGTGAGATATGAAGGCATAAGGGGGACTTCAAATACCCAAGTGGCAGTAAATTTTGAATGCAGCCAAGTTTTTCCGTGTCAACCCATAGTGTTGCAAGACATTAACCTGAAATATTAAAGATGTACGAAAAGTTTCAAAAAATGAGGCGCCTTTTTTCAAAACCGACATCATATAGTCAATCTATCATCAATTTAGAAAATGTCAACTGATATGTAAAGCCAAAATTGTTGTAGTGTTCGCATGTTGTTAGTTCTTTAAATGCTGCTAACGTTGCATTGGCATACCTAAAATTTGGTATTATTTGTCTTGTTGATCTTTGTAATTGTTGTTCTGGATCATGTACGCCACTTTGTCAAGGACTTTATACATACTTAATTGCTCCTCTTTGTCTTCGTTATTTTCTTCTTCTTCTTCTTCTATTAGAGCTTGTTGCACTTGACTTGTCTTTTTTTTTTTTTTATCCTTCTTTAAGATACCTCTCACCCTTGGGTGTCTTTCATGATTTGAGTGCCCAACAAGATGATGGTTTATCAAATGCAACATTTGATGTATAACATTGTTCATTGATAGAATTAATGCGCTCTATCCTCAGGTGACTTTACTTATTCTCGTAGGCGCCTTCTACTCACATGACATAGATGAAGTCCATTCCTTGTCCTTATTAATAACATACCACTAATTTTGTGATCTCGGTACACCTTGACACCATTTGATCCAAACACAATAAAGTTGCCTATTGATATCATTTGAGATACTAACACCAAATTCTTTTTCATTCCTAGCACATAACATATGTTCGCTAGTTCCACTTGATTATAACATTTACCCTTTTTCTATTGTATTTTCAATCACAATTTTACTAAATCCCCTTACTTCAGAGCATTTTGGACTTTCTTCATCTTTTATTGATCCTACTTTCTTTTGATATTTTAAATGACTTTTCTTTGGCCATTAAATAGCACTTTTTTATTATTGCTCTTTAATGTGACATCTGACATTAGCTTAGCTAATGCTTCTTGACTAGCAAGTATATTTTTTAGGTCAATGAGAGATGATTGGACGGCCGAACCTCGAATAGAAGCAATAAAGCTTCTATATTCAGGTCTATATCCATGGATAATAATTCTCCTCATTCTCAATTATGAAACAGAGGAAGTGGGATATAATTCAGAACAACTGACAAGAGCTCACTCTCTAGAAATTGCAATCTCGCATCATTTTTCTTTGAGACAAGTGAGACAAATATGTCCCATGCTACTTTTGGTGTCTCCACTATATTGATGTACTCTAACATTTCTTCATCAACCATAGTTTTAATTCCAAACATGACCTTTCCTGCCTTGATATTCCAATTATTTAAAGCATTAGCATCCTCAGGTGAATCTAAGAAAACTTTTTGATACTTACTATCAAATCAACTCAAGATCAAAAGAAAGAAAAAAAATGAGAGAACTCGTCAATTTGGAATGTGATGCTACAAATGAAGAAACAAGTTGTTATTATCGACTATTAAAAATATAGCACATGTTTGGTAGAGAATCCAAATTTTCCTTTATATTTTCAGATTTACTAAGCTCAACAATACGTGTTTGAAAACTGCTTTCAGATTCTGTGATTTAAACAATACAAATTCTGAAAATAATATTTTTATATTTTCATTGTGTCCATATTTTGAATTTAGAATTTTAAAACTCGAAATTATATTAAATAAAAATAAAAACACTTAGAACTACAGTATTTCATGTTATAAATTCAATTTATTTTTTGAAAAATAAAAAATATATTATGTAATATATTATAAACTATATAGTATTACAAAATAATAATTATACAAAAAATTAATATAAAACATGTTCATAAATAAATTAATAATAATTTATAGTCAATTGTAGTTGGAAAACTACAAGAAGTTTTATGATTTAAAAATATGATATCAATCACATCTTAAACAATTATTTAAACTAGAATCTAATTTCTATATCTGCTGTCAAACACATATATGAAAAATATGAAATACAACTCTATTTTCATTGAATCTATTCTTTTCAGATCTTTGTTTTTCAAATTTCCTACCAAACATGCTCTTGGTAACTCTCCAAAATTTCAAAATAAATAAAATAAGTTAAATAAATACAAAATAAAAATCTTTCACAAATTTAACTCAATTGGATTGTTACTAAAACATAACTCATTAAGATTGAAGAAGCTACAAATTTAACTTTTCTATATATTAAATTTGTACATGAAACATCATCTAATTCGCTTGGTTTCAATTAAATTTGAAATTTCTACCATGAATTTAGTCTTCATATAATTAGATTCACTTTTTATGTTTAAATATTCAAGAATGCTTTACTTTCGTTCCCTATATTATAAATATCTAAGAACTAGACTTCTCTTTCTTCCGGGATTTTTTAAAATTAAACTATTATATTGTGGTTGTCTTATAATATTGTTGAACGTAGTTTCAATAATCGGCATGTCCCTAGTTTGATAGATGCTTCTTTACGCACATGTATTCAATGGATAAAAGCATGGTCAGCCGAACACATTATGGTGGTCTAACCAAATAATTTTCAATGTATGTAATTTCACATTTACTTTTAACATGGGTTGTATATATTTGAGAAATTTTCTTTAGCTTTTTATTGATATGGGTCCCTTTCATGAGGTTTCATATACTTTGTAATGACCTCAGATTCTCATACTTAAATGATTAGTATGAAACACCTTAGTTCTCATTGTCATGAAAGTTAGAGGAAGGTAAAAATGGGAGAAATTGGAAAGAATGGATAAGGCTTAATTTCCTAATATGTACATATCTAAGAACCTATTTCTACCAAATAAGATTTAATTGTAATATCTAGTTACCTTAATATATCAAAACATAATTCAAATAGGAAATAAATCTAACTCAAATAATCTAATGTGATATATTTTAACATTTGTATTCTAGAGATCTCGATCTCTTAGATAGGTGATCTAAAAATAGAAATGTGAAAACAATGGATTCAATAAAGAAGAAGAAATCATATTTTCATATATGTTTTTAGTAGTGTATATTTAAAAATTAGATCTCAACTTAAACAATTATTGTTTAAAATATGTTAGATATAAGATATTAATAAATCATAAAACTAGTTGTAGTTATCACTAAAATATCTTATTGTATAAACCATTAATAATTCACTTTTAAACATGTTTAATGTTAAAAAAAATTGTATAATAATTATATAGGGTAATTGTTTTAAATAGTAAAACTGCTGAAAATATTTTCAAGTATAACAAATGTCATTATCTATTAGTGATAAACTGTCATAGATTTCTGTCACTGAGTGATAGAAGTCTATCGCAGTCTATAGTTATAAAAATCTATCACTATCTTTTACTAATAGACAGTAATATTTTGTTATATTTGTAAATAAATTGGTTCATCATCCTTCATTTGAAAACAACCCTATTATATAACAATTTATAGAATTATAATATATGATAATGTATATTTTTTAATTTAATAGAAATGAATTGGGTTATTACATTAAATACTATATATATATTAAAATTTTTACCTTTTTTTAACTATAAATTTTATTTTAAAATTTCAAATATAAATCTGAAAATCTAAAATTAAAAAAATATATATATGTTGAAGGCGTATTCATAGAAGAATTTAGTAAAAACATAATCAAAATTTCCTAACAACCATTAAGTTAGGTGTACTAAAAAATGTTTTCTTTCTATGAAACATATCTCCTCCTTAAATGGTTTTTTTTAATCTAATAATACCCTTTTTAACTCTTGTTAATAGATGCCATCATCTATGAATGTTAAAAAATAGCAATGTCACTCTTCTTGAAGGGGTAGGCAGTAGACTAATTTCAGGATGACTCAATTATTTGAGACACATATATCCTCAATCAATCGATTAAAGCCTCAAATATAAAGATAGTGCATGAATGTCAAAACGAGCATGATTCAATTGATATTTAGATGTTTTAACGGCCAAAATATCTATGGTTTTCAAATTCTCTTCACTCTCTATTATACCAAAAAATAGAAAGAAAGAAAGAGTATGGAACAATAGTGTAACTGTTATGACATGATTAAGAAGAAAATTATACTACTCGTCACAAATACTTTTATTTTTTTATCAAAAGAATTTAAACAAAAATGATTTTTTTTAAAAAAAAAAATACTTTTTTCTTGTCATTACAAACAAACCCTTAAACCCCAATTGCCATGCATCTTTCCTTCTATTCAATAATACACATAATTTATTTTCAACTTCTCATTATGTAATGGAGTTTAGGGCTTAATTTCTAAACTCTTTTTTCTGCAAGAGAGATCAGAGATATAAAAGAAATTTGAGGAAGGTAAGACTATTTTTTTTTCCATTAAGAGTTAAATCTCATTAATCTCATTAGGTCTCAATGCCATGGTTTATCAATAAAATCATTATAGAGATTTTCTAACCAAATAAATTGACCTATAAAAGAAACCAAAATCTCAGTTTTGAGAGTTTTTCCATTTTTGGTTGTTAAAATTCTGTTATAAAAATGAAAAAAAAAAATGAGAGCAAAAATCAGCCATCCTTGAGAAAGAAACAAAAGAAGGGGAAAAACTGGGTTTGAGTTATTTAGCAAATGGATGTGTAATGTTCATTATGATATTACTTATCATCTGTAAATATTGTAATGCTCAACATAAAGTGTTCGATATCATGCAATTTGGTGCCAAACCTGATGCAATAACCGATAATAGTAAGGTAAAAAAAATTCATTTTAATATAAAACCACAAATACTTTAAAATAAAATGAATTCAACTATTTCTTTTTTAGTTTTCAGTATTTATATATATGGCATATCTGGTAGTAATTTATAAAATTAATGATGATAAAAAGATGTTATTTGGGGAAATTTGTATTTTTGTTTCTTGTTATATTTATATATATATTGACAACGAATGTATGTATATGTATATTTTCATTTTAGGTTCGTTTTTCTGTTTTTATTTTTCGAAATGTGATTTAAAAAATGATGTAAAAATTTTGGGAACAACAAAATTGAAGTTTATCAGGCTTCGATTGATAATTATTTTACATTTTCTTAGAATCGTACTTATTGTCTTACCAATTTTTTAGAATGGAGAATGTGCTTGTTGTCTTGCCAATTGTTTAGAATGGATTTCATCTCTTCCTATGGAAAAATTTGAATTTAGAGTCAAACTTCAAGGGAAAAAAAATAAATAAAAAGCTACTTTTTAGAAACTATTTTTCCTATCTCTCGTTTGATTACTATTTGTATTTTATTTTTACTTTTGAAAATTATATACTTATTATTCAGATAATTTATTTACAATAGTTTTCTTCGAAAAAAATACAAATTTATAGCTAAATGCCAAAAGAAAAACAAACAAAAGAAATTCTTAAAAGCTACCTTCTTAAGTTTTTAAAACCTAGACTTGTATTTTCCCTATAAAGTAGATTAAAGAAAACAAATAAATTAAATCCTACATAGAAATACTTATTATTATTATTATTATTATTATTATTATTTTAAAAGAAAAACAAACAAAAGAAATTCTTAAAAGCTACCTTCTTAAGTTTTTAAAACCTAGACTTGTATTTTCCCTATAAAGTAGATTAAAGAAAACAAATAAATTAAATCCTACATAGAAATACTTATTATTATTATTATTATTATTATTATTATTATTTTAAAAAAAGTACATAATCAAATCAGCTCTTATTTCTTTGATCATCTAAAACATGTCATCATAGCACTCATGGTACATAATGTTCTTTTGTTTTCATTTCTTTTTAGTTTGAAAACAAAATTGATGCAAAAGTGATGTTTTTTCTAAAATTTTAAGCTATCATTTTGTTGAATGATAATTAGTATAAAAGGTTAATTAGTTGATTTGTATAATAGGCATTAAGTAGAGCATGGAGTGAAGCATGTGGAAATAATGGAGGTGGTGTGGTTTTAATACCAGCACTAGGGAGGTTCTTAGTTTTGCCATTGCTGCTTCAAGGTCCATGCCATGGCTTCATTCGTATACAGTTTGATGGCGAACTGTTGGCTCCAACGGATAACCATTTTGCCACCGGCAACTACTGGCTTAGTATCAACCAAGTCAACAACTTGTTCATCGATGGTTTAGGTCGCTTGAATGGTCGTGGTTCTACCGCTTGGTATTACAAATCCGCTAATCGTCCTATCGTAAGTTCATCTTTTCGTTTCCTTCCCACTAATAGAAAACCTAACATTACATTTACTATATGTTTGGAAGAACTATAAATTTGTTTTGAGTAATTTTTTTCTTAATTTGAAGAAAAGTTATTTGTTATGTTGATAATGAAATATTTATATGATCACATCTCCTACAATTATTTTAAATGCAACTCTAAAACATATACTCATTACAATATCTAACGATTTTATATTACTCTATGTAGTCTATGAAACTCAATAATATCAACACTGCAAGAATCAGGAACATAAAATCGTACAATAGCAAACTCTTCCATTTCGCTATGCATGGATGTCATGATGTCACATTTGATCACGTTACAATGATAGCTCCAGCGAACAGCCCTAATACAGATGGAATCCACATTTCATCGTCGAGTGGTATCAACATCATGCATTCAATGATTGGCACAGGAGATGACTGTATCTCCTTAGGTCCTGGAAGTAAATTCATCAACATAACCAATGTCCGGTGTGGTCCTGGCCATGGAATCAGCATCGGTAGCCTCGGAAAGTACCCAAACGAAGAAGACATCTTTGAAGTCACAGTAAGAGACTCCACATTCATTGGCACGTCCAACGGTGTGAGAATAAAATCATGGTTGTCTTCGTATTCAAGCATGGTTAGCAAGGTCACATATATGAATCTCCAAATGAATAATGTCAAAAACCCTGTCCCCATCGATCAAATGTACTGTCCCGACTCTTGCGGTCCAAATGCAATGGTATGTATATGACAGTTTAAGAAAATTATTAGGGTTTTAGCAAGTATAAAAGATGGTAATATAATGAACATATATATATATATGAGATTCTAAAGAAAAATGTGGTTTTGTGGTTGGCAGAGTAAGTCAAGAGTACATATTAAAGATGTGAGATATGAAGGCATAAGGGGGACTTCAAATACCCAAGTGGCTGTAAATTTTGAATGTAGCCAAGTTTTTCCATGTGAAGGCATAGGGTTGCAAGACATTAACCTTCCTTTCAATGGTGGTGGAAATTCAACTTCTCGTTGTCATAATGTTAGGGGTTCTACTTTTGGGCAACAATTACCTCCCTCTTGCCTATAGTTACTTGGTATATTCTTTTTATTCTTCAAAAAAAAAAAAAAAAACCAATGTAGGCTTCCACACAGTAATAATAATAATGTTTTTTTTTTTAATGATAACTTGAGAGAATGAGTAATAGTATATATATACACATGATGATATATAAGTAATAGTATATATATACACATGATGATATATACATACATATACATAATAATGTGTAAAATGGATTAAATACGTACAAAATGTTTAATTCATTACAAGAAAAATCACTTTTAGTAATGAAGAAAACAAGTTGTTACAAGCTGGAAAATGTCGCTAAAAGTATTAGTAACGCATAAAAGTGTGTCATAAATGTTGCAATAACCACGATGGAAACTTTTAATGACAGATTAATTGGCTACACACCGCCAAAAGACAACTTTGGCTGATGTTCACACGTTGCTAAGAGCCGTAGTATGTCACAAATTGTTTGTTACAACAATGTTGTAGGCTCGTAGGAAAGTCTATTTTTAATAACACTGCTTAATGTATCTCTATAGTAAAAATGAGAAGCTTTTTTCTGAAAAAAAAATCTAAAAGAATAATGTTATTTATTAATCTCAAAGCTATACTACAGAGAAAAAGGCATGTGATAGGTCCGAAAAAACGCTATAATAGGTCTTTTATAACATTTTTTGCAAAGCCGTGACAACCCAAACCATTAAAAATATGAGGCTTTTTATAACATTTTTGCTATAAAAAATCCGATTTTTTAATAGCATTTAGCAATACGTTGTGAAATACTTGACTTTTTATAACATTTTGCAAATCATATTTGATCTTTGTAAAATGTAATATAGCATTTTGAAAAAGCTTTAAAAATACTTATATATTCAAAATATGAGGTTATTGTTTGTCTATTAAAGCATTTATTTGTAATTAACTATTTGTTTAATGGAAGATATAATAAGCCTTCAGATGTTCAAAAAATTTCCTTTTAACTTTTATAAACATTTTATAGCTTTTTAAGGAAGAACGTTTTGAAGCTTCACAATTATGTTTCTATTTCTATTATTGTGTTTTATGCATTGTAAAGTGAAATTAAAAAAAAAAAAAAAAAAGTATAATCCACATCATCAAAATAAGTATTTATACAAGATTTATATTGTAAATAAATAAATAAAGATATATAAATGAGTATCATACATTTGAGGATGAACAAAACATAAATTTTATAAATTACAAAATATTGATATAAAAAAAATCCAATTAACTTCAGTTTTGTGTTTGTTGTCTAGGTGTTGTATGCATTGATAGTCCTTCAACAATCTACAAAAAGTTATTAAGTAATAAAAAGTTAAGTAAAATTATTGATATAAATAACAAAAATAATAAATAGATAAATATACAATTTAAAACTTTATACTTATGTCTTATGATGACATAATAAAATAAGGATGGAAAATAATAAAGATGGAAGAAAGATGGAAGAAGCAAACCTACCAATATCTAAAAACAAATCTGTAAAGTAATTTCTATATGTCATATATATAAATATTCAAAACTTAAAAAAAAAATGTTATTTGTTGATTTTTAAAGTATTTTGGTTTTATTTTGCATGATATTGAACATTTTATGTTGAGCATTACAATATTTACAAATGCAAAGTAATATCATAATGGACACTATACATCCATTTGCTAAATAACTCAAACCCATTTTTTTCCCTTTTTTTTTTTTTTTTGTTCCTTTCTTAAAGATGGCTAATTTTTGCTCTCTCTCTCTTTTTTTTTTTTTTTTTCTTCATTTTTATATCAGGATTTTAACAACCAAAACTGGAAAAACTCTCAAAACTGAGTTTTTTTTTTTTTTTTTTGGTTTCTTTTATAGGTCAATTTATTTTGTTAGAAAATCTCTATAATGATTTTATTCATAAACCATGGCGTTGGGAGATTAATAAAATCAACTTTTAAAGGAAAAAAAAATTGTCTTACTTTCCTCAAGTTTCTTCTATATCTTTGATCTCTTGCTGAAAAAGAATGTAGAATTAAACTCTAAACTCCATCACAAATTTAAGTGGTTGAAAATCATCTTGAGAAATTCAATTCTTTTAAAAAATGATGTGTATTATTGACTTATAGGAACGTTGCATGAAAAATTGAAGGGTTTAATTAAAAAAAAAAGAAGTGAGTTTCGCTTTTACAAAGACATCAACTTTAATTGTTTAGCCGAAATATCATATTAACCTTTTTTTCGTGTATTCCTCGCAATTGCGAGAGTGGAGATGAGACTATTGACTTTTGAAATAGTAGTTTGTACTTATCTACAATTTCACATTTGGTTTACAACATATTCATGAGGGTATACAGTTATAATTTTTTTTATCACATCATTACATATTTTCTTTTCATTGAACAATGTACGTGGATATATTTGAGCATTTAATCTCTTAATCAAGGATATATGTGACTCAAGTTATTGAACTATTCAAAATTGGTCTACTGTTAAGACTTCTAGAAGAGTGACACTCCTACTTCATAACATTCATGGATTTTGGTATCTCTTACAAAGAACTAAAAAGGGTATTATTAGATATCAAAAATCATTATTAGATATCAAAAATCATGTGGGGAGAATATATGTTTTATTAGAAAAGCAAACATTTTTTAGTGTAGCTAACTTAATTTGTTGTTAGCCAAGCTAGATCTATTATGTTTTATGTTTTTGTAGATTCACTAAGTTCTTGGTTTTCTTTTTTAAAAATGAGACATCTTAGTTTGTATTTCAAGAAAATCAAGAATGATCCATTCATAACAGTTTTTTATTGGAAAAATCAATCAAAACCAAACAAATTACCAAAGGCATATGTACCCTTAAAACTAAACTCTACCCTAGGTGCATTTTAGTATTTTAATTATATGGTGCATGCATATTAGTTGTTGAGGTAAAAAAAAACTAATTCTTATGATGTATGTATAATTATTATGGTGTATGTATGTTTGTTATTTAAAAAAATGTCCAGAACAAAAAAAAACAAAAATGTCAAATTTCAATCTATAAAAAAAGAAATAGCTTCATTTGAAAATAGCAAAAATTAAAGACTCATCCAAAACCAAAGCAAAAATAAAAAATGGAACAAAATAAATTAAGAACCAATAGTATCAAACCAATAATAAACCGCATCGAATAAAACCCAATCTATTGGTTTTGTTCTTTATTAAACATTGGTTTGATTCCTTTTTTATAAAATCGATCAGTTTGGTTGATTCTTAGTTGGCTCCAAAACTGATAAAATTGAAGCGACTATCACCTCTAGTTTTTATTGTATCCATATCTATATTTGAAATTTCAAAATACATATTTATATTTAAAAATGTAAAATTTATAATAAATATAGTATTTCATGTTATAAACTCAATTAATTTTTATTAAATTAAAAATATATAATATAATATACTATAATTTATATGATATTATAAAATAATAAGGGTTGCTTTGAAACAAAGAGAAATGGGCCAACTTATTTACTAATATAATAAAATGTCAATGTCTATTAGATAGACTGCAATAGACTTCTATCGCATTGAGTGATAGAAGTCTATGGCAGTCTATCGTAGAAGTCTATTGCAGTCTATCATGGTCTATGACTGATAGATGGTATCTTTTTGCTATACTTGAAAATATTTTCAAGAATTTTACTATTTAAAACAATTATCTCAAATAATAATTATATAAATTTTTAACACTAAACATGTATTTACGATTTAATTAATAATAATTTATATAACATAATAAATTAGTGAGTAATTATAACTCATTTTAAACTCTTTTAATAAAAGCTCTTTAAAATACATGAGGAAACTATTTCAAAAGGCATTTTGAGTGGAAATACTTGACAAATTAAATATACCGAGACCATGGCAATAAAAAGCCTGAGAATTTGTCTCAAATATCATCACATGCTAAAAATAAATACGAAATTTCTTAAATGGAAAGAATTATTCAGAAAAACTACCACAATGTATGCGGCCTAATAGGTGTTTTTTTTTTTTTTTTTTTTTTATGTTAGATGTACTTCATTCTGAATTTGGATGACCTCATAGTACAAGATTATCTTGTACATGAGATGAGTGTACTACATAGAGAGTTTTTTTTTTTTTTTTTTTTTTATGTTAGATGTAAAGATAGAAGCATCTCTCATACAATGAATATATGGATGAGACAGACACAATGTGATGGCTTCATTTTCATAAGTGTGGAAAGAAAGAAAGACTATTAATTAAAAACAACAAGGAGGCAATTGAGGGCCAAAAGAAGAACCCCTAACATTTTGACAAATGGAAGTGGAGGAGCCAGTGCCATTGAAGGTCAGGTTAATGTTTTGTAGCACTATCCCTTGGCATGGAGCAACTTGGCTGCAATTGAAAGTTACCGCTGCTTGGATGCTTGAACTTCCTCTTATATCTTCATACTTGACATCTTTAATTTGTACCCTTGATTCACTCTGCAACCACACACATTTTTCTTTAGAGAATCAACTTTGGTTAATAATCAAATAACTTTCAAGGGATTCATATATATATATATACCACTTTGGTTTGTTGGCAAGCATTGTGGGGGCAATAGTTTTGGTCGATGACAATAGGATTATTGACATTATGCATTTCGAGATTCAAAAACGCGACGTTGCTAAGCACACTTTGATACGATGACGACCATGTTTTGATCCTGACACCATTCATTGTGCCATAGAACTTGGTGTCTCTCACTGTGATTCCAGAAACATCTGATTCATTCGGATATCTTCCGAGACTACCAATGCTTATTCCATGGCCAGGACCGCAATGGACATTGGTTATGTTAACGGTATGGCTTCCAGGACCCAAGGAGATGCAATCATCTCCAGTGGCAATCAACGAGTTTTGAATGGTGATACCTGTAGACATGGAAATATGGATTCCGTCCGTGTTGGGACTATCTGATGGTGCAATCACTGTAACGTTATCAAACAAGACGTCGTTGCACCCATTCAATGCGAAATGGAAAGATTTGCTATGAAAGGATTTTATGTTCCTGATCCTTGCAATGTTGACTGATTGGAATATCAAATTCTACATGTGTAATCGTCAAATATTTATGTTAAACCAAATATGTTTGGGAGTGCATGTAAAAGGTATATATGAGAAATGTTAATTAATAGACTTACGATAGGAAGCCTAGTGCATGATGCGTCTGTAGAGCAAGTGTTGTAAGGCCAAGCAGTTTGACCTCGGCCGACCAAGCGGCCTAGACCATGGATGGCTAAGTTGTTGACTTGATGGATTTGGAGCCAATAGTAACCGGAAACGAAAGCCTTATCGGGGGAAGCCAAAAGATCGCCATCGATCTGCAATTGAATGAAGCCATTGCAAGGACCTTGAAGCAACAATGGCAAAACCAAGAACCTCCCAATTGCTGGTACTAAAACCAGACCACCTCCATTATTTGCACATGCTGCGTTCCATGCCATACTCAAAGCCTACAAATCAAATACTCATAAACCACCTCTAATTATTTCCATATTTTGTTCCTACATTAAATATTTAGGAGCTGTTTGGACTAAGATTGTCTGAAAATAAAGGATGCATGTCTTAGAAGAATGAAAGATGATTGTGTTTGGTTATATATGAAAATGAAAACATGGGATGTCTCGGAATGTGTGATACTTTTTTATGCAATTATAAAGTATAAAATCAATCAAAATTAATTTTAGTAATTAGTTTTTGTTTGTTAATTTATTTTTATTACATTAAGTTATTAAATCAATTTTAAGCCATTAAAATTTAACTAAATTTATCCACATCCTCCAGTTTAATATATTTAGTATCAACTAAACATTTATATTGCGCATTTATATTACCAATTTTTATTAAAAAATTATTAGTAATATTGTTAATTGAAGAGTTAATTAACTAATTGTTTAATGTCAATTATAAGTTTTATATATATATATATATATATACAAAAAAAGTTGATATAAACTAATTGATTTTAAATCATCAAACAAAATGTTTTTAATTTTAGAAAAATAACTATGATTATAGATTAAAACTAGAATTACAAGTGTACAAAATTGTTTAATTGATAAAAATTAACTACTTTTATTATTAGTTAATTAACTAATATTTTTTAAAGACTAATTAATAATTTTAATAAATAATTTATGATGTTAATATATAGTACCAATAAAAAGGTATTTAAGCAAATATAATTATGATTATTCATATTTTTTAAAAAAAGATTATGATTTTTCATATTAATTTATAATAATAGAATGAATTATTATATTAGCATTATTAATAAAATTAATTATATATGTCAATTTAAACATATTTATAAAAGTTAAATAAATTAACCAAATAAAATAAAAAATAAAAAGTAAGGGAGAGAAAAACCATTGAAAATGGAGAAAACTCATTGGTTATGAAAAACCTCAATGGATATAAATATGAAATGCGTTGGAATAAGATATTCTCGTGCCCAAAATTAAAAACTTATACTAAACATGTAATAGAATATAATATCCCATTCTCATCCCTTATTCCCGTAAACCAAATGGGCCATTAAGGTTATGTGTAACAGATCTTTAATAAATCTCGAGATTGTATTCAATAGCTACCTCCAATTTTAGAAATATTCTAATAAATATAAGAACTTTTAGTATTGAGTCCAATAAATCTTTGACATATTTGAGATACTTTTTAAATTTTGAAAATATATCACGTGATATATATTATATTAAATTTTCATTAACATGTCAAAACATATTTTCAATGATCTTTATGTACGGTTCATGAATTTGATATTCACAAGTGAATCGACATTTTCCATTATATCATAAGATATCAATAAAATATAAAAGTATATTGAATAAAACTCATATTTATATATATATACTCTCATTAGGTGAAATCCTTATATATTAATATATAAATATCTTATATGATTTTTTATTTTAAAGATTTTATAAATATTATTTTCACATTCACATTAACATATAAACCCACGTGTGGACATATAATTATAATTAAAATTCAGAAACTTTCTCGGAAAAAAAATTCAAGAAACTTTATTTATAAATACATTTTAAATTTTAGTAACTTAATACACCCCACCTTCAAAGTTCAGGAAGAAAACAATCAAGGTTCAAAATATCGATATCTATAGAAATATCGAGGTTCTAATTTATGAAAATTTCATAAAAATATTGATATCGACTGAAATTTCAAGAAATTTTATGGAAATAGATGGAAATTGTTATAATTAGTTTATGAAACTTTGAATTTTGTTGAATTAGACTATAATTGACCATTTTTAATCATTATTTCTATAAAATAAGATAACATTTAGATGTATATTATAAAATATCTATGCAAATGTTGATGTGAGAGCGTAAATTTTAAAAAGAAGTGAAAAAAATATAAAATAATATCCAATATTTGTAATTAATTACAAAATTAAAGGACATGATATATTTGCATACAAAATAAATGTAAATTGTTTATCATAAAAGGGGTTGAATACAATAATGAAAAATCATAGCATTAAACTTGAATAACACATAACAAGTACATAATAAGGATATAAGAATTATAACATTAAATATAAGAGGGATACAAAAAGCATAACATTAAATATGACATGACATAATATTGAAAAAGAAAGAATAAAAGAAAACTTTACAAGTATATAGAGCTTCAAAGGAAATGAGAGGAATACTAGAGAACTCACTTCAATTTAAGTTGGAGGTGAAATTTGAATGATGTTAAAAGTAAATATATGTTATTTTTCTCAATTTTTATATATTGAAAATGAAAGCTTTTGGTAAAAGAAACAAAAACTCAAGTGAATTCAATTATGAGATGAAATGATATGAAAGTTCAATAAAAAGATTTGAATGAAGTTAAAAATAAATATATATGATTTTTCTCAATTTTGATTTCTTGAAAAAGAAAGTTTTGGATGGTAAAAAAAACAAAACTCATATCAATTTAATTTTGAGGTTAAATGATGTAAAAATTTAATAAATGTTTGAACAAAGTTAAAAATAAATATATGATGTCTTGAAGATAAAAAAGTTTATGATAAATGAGAAAAAACTTCCATTTGGAAAAAAAAAAAAAAAAAAAAAAAAAAACAAAGAACAAAAATTTGATCGAAAATTCGAAATTTCGAAAAATGGTGGAAAAATCAAAATTCTCTCTACCTAAATTTGAAGATTTTGACCAAAATGTTTCCTATAAATGTAACGTATTATTTAATTTTGAAAAACTAATACTAATGTCTTGTTAATCTCCTTTTGAGTATTAAATATGTCAAAATCAAAATTCTAATTTTTATAACCCTTGTTTTTTTTTTTTTATCAAAATGAACATATTTCAACTAATACCAAATATGTACAATAATTTTGATATTGAAAATTCAATCCTCCACCCATAATTTTCAAAAAAATATATAAATAAATAAAACAAACCTTTATTTTTTCAATCCTTACCTAACTTAACGGATGCACTACTCTAATTTTAAATGTCGATTGGAAATTATTGTTAAAATCATTTTTATTCATGTGGTTAATTTTGAAAGTAGGAAACTAAAAAAAAATGTGAGGATATTAATCAACATTAAACATCTAATCTTTTTTTAGTACATCTGAGATAGTGAAATTTGAATCATAAACCTCATATTTTTAGCACATTCGGATACATATATCATCAACTAAATGAAAGATATGCTATGGACATAATATATGAAAATTATTCTTAAAAAAAAACTACAAAAAGAGAGAAATATATTTATATTTTGTTTAATAATGGTTTGTGTTACCTTGCTGTTATCTGTCACTCGATCAGGTTTGGCACCAAATTGCATAATATTGAACACTTTACTTTGGGCATAAGATTGACAAATGCAAAGTAACACAATAGTGAACATTACATATCCATTTTCTGATGAACTCAAACCCATCTTTTTCTCTCTAAAATGTCTGGTTTTTTCTGTTTCTACTTTGTTTTTTTTTGCATTTTTATAAAATAAATTCAACAACCTAAAAGAGAAATAATCTTACAATTGAGATTTTTATTTCTTTATAGGTCAATTACTTTTGTTATAAAATTACTATTGTAGTCGTATTCTTAAATGTTGACATTTAAATTAATGAGTGATATTTTTATGGAAATTATATCAACAGTGTTTCCTAATCATTCTTTTTTGTCTCTAATGTTAAAAAGGAAATTAAGATTAATTAGTTTGACAGAAGAGTTATTATGGTTGGGGGAAAATTATGCATATTGAATCTAATTAACTTTCCTATTTATTGTCCCAAAGTAGAATTGGCACGGGATATTTCTACCCACTTTCCAAAAATTGAGTTTGAAAGAGAGGAGGGAAATAGCACCATGCTAATATACATTCTACTACTACTACTATTATTATTATTATTATTATTATTATTATTATTATTATTGCATTCTTTGAACATAATATCAAATATTATGTGGTTGACAATAGTTATTTAAGTTCCACACATGTTATCTAAGTTGTCTCTACATTGGTGGGTTTCTGATAAAGGAATGTTCTACATGCAGGGATTAAAGCCCCGCGCAGCAGAAAACTGGTGGAGGAAAAATTTTGACCAATCACGGACCACCACCTCATTTGCTAAATTAATGGCGGAATTTTGAACTCGTCAAATTTGTACCAATTAAGAGTTGACACGTGTCTTGAATTGAAATTGAGGACAAATTCTATGTTTTTGTCACAGACGTCAATTGAGTAAAATTAATTTCGACCAATTTGACGCTATAATTTGGGCGTTGCTTAGTTACGCCCAAATATGGCCTTAAGGTGGGCTTAAAACATCAAAACAGACCTAAACCCAATTAATTGGGCCTAAAGGTCAGGCCCAAGTCCAATTAATTAGGCACAAAGGTAAGACTCAAGTCCACATAATTAGGCCAAAGTCCAATTAATTAGGCCCAAATGTCAGACCCAAGTCCAAATAATTAGGCCCAAATGCTAGACCCAAGTCCAAATAATTAGGCCCAAAGGCCAAGCCCAAGTCCAATTAAATTAGGCCCAAAGGCCAAGCCCATTGGCCAATCAAGGTCAGGCTCAAGCCCATGAAACCTATCAGGGAGCTCTATAAATAGAGAAGTTCCCTCATTTGCGGGTAAACATTTTCTACATTCAGAGAAGCTAGAGAGAATTTGAAGACACAAAGACTCTTCCAAGACTTGGAGAATTAGAGGATTAGATGATCAAGTACTAGAGATCAAACCACATCGTATTAAAATCAACCTCAATGTCAACACCAACTCAAATTCAACTTCATGAAGCCCGTTTCTCCGGAAATCTCGTGTGAATAAGATCTAACTCTAATTTAATATCAAACAAAATTAGCATTGAAAAATAAACCTAGACTAAACATATACGTTAAAAAATAATTAAAAGGAATTCATACCTTAAAAAAAACTTATTGGATATCAATGACATCTCCAAGAAGCGTATTTTCTCATGGACCTGACAAGGCGAGATTGTGGGATCCCCTCTTCTTGATCTTGGATTGAAGGAGAATAATGGGAGAGAAAAAAAAATCTAAGAGACAGATCTTTATTTTCGTTCACACACTAATTATTAGAGATCTAAGCCTCATACATGAGTATCATAGAGAGAGAGAAATCTTAGGGAGAAGACTCTCCCTCTCCTTGAAAAACGTAACTCCCTAATGTGGGGAATTGCATTTATTTATTTAATTTATTATTATTATTATAAGTATTAATTAAAATAAAAAAAATCTAATTTTAATTTATTTTAATTAAATAATAATAATAAATATATATTTAATTTAACTAAATAAATTAAATCAAATTAATTTATAAAATATAAAATTAAATAATTATTAATTAATCAAATTCATTAATAATAATTAAATATCTCCTATATTTAATTAAATGTATATTTGAATCATATTCTAATACATCCATCTCACATAACTTATAATTTTAATTCAATTAATTTAATTAAAATAAAATAATTAATTCTCCAATTAATTAATCACTAAATTAAATATCACATATTTAATTTAATCTTATAATTGAATCACATTCAATTATCTTCTCTCATATATTCTATAGTTTTAATTCAATTAATTTAATCAAATCATATTTGATTAAATATAATTAAATTAAAATAATTAATTCATATTACAATTAATATTTAAAATCCTTCAAATATTTAATTCTCCCATAAATTAATTTTCAAATCAAATTCAAAAATAAATTTATATCAAAAAGTTTAATTAAATTATAAAGTTTATATTATAATGTATCGACATACAACATATTATTTTCCCTTAGTTAATTTGACCAATTCAAATTACTTTAATTTCCTCAATACCCTTGAATGAGCTACCAATGGGACCTAATGGGCCTACAGATCAAAAGCTCTAACGATATGAGATTAATTAGCTAAACTCATTAACCGAGTTAATCAATATTCGTTAATTGTGGGTACAGTCCACTATAGACTCACAGTTGCACTCTTCTCACTGTAGATATATTATTGTGTCCACGGATATAGACCAATAACAATAAGTTAGTCCTTCATGAGTGTTCGTAACACCACCTGGGTCAAAATTACCCTTTTACCCCTAGGTTACTTCTACATCCTTAAGTACTAGTGCTCCTCTAATGAACAACTTGTTTGTTGTCCAACCAAAAACAAAAATCCCTCTCGAGCCAATGAGAGGACAGGGCCCTATATTCAAGACTCGGAAACACCACTTAAGGGAACACTCATCTACTTTCCTAAAGTAGGAAATGAGTGAATTTCATCTTATGAAACTACGTTCCCAGCTATCCACTCGGTTTTGTCCCCAAAATGGTAGGCCTATTGAGTCGCCGAATCAACCACTCTCACCCATACAAGGACAATCTCTCGTGAACAAGAGTTCATAACTCACTCAGGATTAAGACTAAGTTGCCTAGGTCATCCTAGTGAAATAGAAACCTAACTAGTCAATGGTGTTACAGCTAGGCATTACTATTTCGCAGTCTAGTCTCATGCAAACTTATTGCATGGGATACCTCCACTCACATGTCTCCTACACGAACACGTTGAATCATTGTGTTTGTATCAAATACAAAGTAGGTTGTATCCATAGTGTTACAGGATAAGATACCCAACCTTATCCTTATACTATAGACCCTTTAGGTTGTATCTTGAACAGTGATCCCCGTATGTCTCCACATACAGCTCAAGACCCATACAACAACCTAGGATGTTAGTTTATTGGATTAGAGTTATTTAGGCATGATTATTATAATATTAAACAATAATGCTCTATTGAAAAACATCGATAATAATTTATTAATGAACAGTCAAAAGTTACATTTACTATCTACGAGTTTTAGAGCATAAAATCCAACACTACGGGAATGTTGATTCAGCAAAATACTTTCTTTATCGAGTTTTTTTTTCTACAGTATTATTTATTGATCCCTTTCCTTTTTCAGTGTGTGACTGCTTTGGAAGTTAAGGGTTGCTCTTCCATGTATTCGTTGTGCATATTTAAATGACATTATTCCTTTGGCTAGGTTGGCCATTTTTTTTTCTAAGAGCACCATTGAGTAATACAATAGTTTGTATTTGGTCGAAATTGCAGATAGAAGAAATAGTTGAATTGCTTGGAGATGTATTTCAAGTTACTCCCATCTTGTGTGACGAGATTCATTTGAGAATGGATTCTCAAGCTTAGAGGGAGCCTAAGTTAATCTAGTAAAAGGGACTTTGTACTTAGGAGGAAAGATACAATTCAAGTGAGAATGAGTCTCACGACTTGAGGGGTCTAGAGTCTTGTAGAGAGAGAGTTTCTGTCTTAAGGGGAGCCCAAGACATTTTTCACTAAAACTATAACTTAGGGGGAACCTAAGTTACCATTAGAGGGAGTCTCATACCTAGGGGGATCCTAGGTAATCAATTGAGTGATAAAGTTGTACGAGAGTCATTGTAACCGTGTAATTGTTACAAACAAGTACTAGGTTGTAATTGCTCATCATTCATATTAGTGAAGCTATTTCTCGTAGGCACACTGCCCTTCAGATGTAGGTTGTTTACGCCGAACTGGGTTATCAATATCTTGTGTTCATTTATATGTTTATTATTTTCGGTAACTGTTCTGTGGAATGTTGTAACTTTATATGTAACATTGTTAAAATGCAGCAGACACCTCCTTACATTGTTTCAATTGGTATCCGAGTAGGTCACCATTATCTCGGGTGTTGTGATCTTGTCACTCCCTGATGGAAGAAGTAAAAGAAGGAGGATTTACCACATGTCCGTGTGTCCTAAATCTCATAGATTATAAATTACAAACAAAATTATTTATTTAATAAAATAAGATGTTAATTTCTTTTACATTTAGTTCTGTATAATTAAATCTAATAAACTAAGGTCCATGATTATTAATGTAAACTTGAACAGTGTGTGTAGACATATAAGGTAGATCATGTTCAAGTTATAATCTAAATGGTCTATAGTATATGGATAAGGTTTGGTACCTTATCCTGATAACACTATGGATATGGTCCACTTTCTAAGTGTTACAATTGTTGTAAGTGTTACAAATGAATTTATCCAATTTGTTCACGTAGAGATAAGCAAGTGGGAGTATTTTATGCAAAGAGTTTGTATAAGATCAGACCATGTAATAGTTAATCTTTCTTTATAATAGCGTTAATAGAAAAGATTAACATTTCATAGGATGATCATAGGTAACTCAATCTCAATCCTAAGCGAGTAATGAATTCCTATCTATGAAAGACTTGCCTTTGATTTGTATGGATGAGAGTGGCTCAAGTTGTCAACTCAATAAGACTATCATTTTAGAGACAAGTCTAAGTGGGGAGCGGAGAACATAGCTACACAAGATGGAATTCGCTCATTCCCACCCTTAGGGAAAATAGAGGAGTCGTTCTTTTAAGTGTTGACTTCAGGTCTTGAACAATGGGGCCCCTCCTTCTCATTTGTCTGAGAAGGATTTTATTTATGGTTGAATCATAAACAAGTTGTTTATTAGAGGATCAATGGGACTTAAGGAACATGAGGTACTTATAAGGGTAAAATGGTAATTTTACCCAACTATAATTATGAATGACTCGTGAAAGATTGACTTACTAGTAACGATTATATCTATGGACACAAAAAGATATCTATAGTGCGAAGAGTGTGATGGTGTTGACATTCAATAAGCAAAATTAATCAGGACTTTAAGCACTCTAACTAATAGATTAAAAGTATGCAAGGTCATAAATTCTAGATTTTAGGGTTTTAATGTATACCTTTAAAGAACCCCTTCAAATCAGCAACTCCTTGGTTCGATTTTCTTCTTCAAGATCTTGTAGACCACTCCTCAATTTTCCCTACTATCCTTTAAGCCCTTAGATTGGATGGTGGGATCCAAAATGAGAAATTTTTTAAGGGAAGCTAGGAGTTTTTTAGTATTTAGTGTTAGCATTGAAAGAAACTCTTTTCTCTCAATTCTTCTTCAATTTTTAGAGTTGCATGAAAAAAAAAATCAGCAGCTTTCTCATTTCTTTTGAAGAATTAAGACATGCAATCAAATTGCATGGAATTTAGACACCAAATCAAGCATTAACATAAGTGGGTTTAGGTGTTTTCAAAGTGGGAATTGTTGGAACAATCCACTATCTTAACTTTCATTTTACAATTTGAATTTCACAAAACTTCATATTTTAAAAGGAAAATTAATTTTTATATTTGAATTCAATTTTAAATTTGAATTTCACAAATTCAATTAATTAATTAATTAATTAATTTTAATTAAAAATAATTTAATATCAAATACTAAATTAATAAAACACCTAAAAATGAATCCACATTCATGTAATTAATATTTAAATCATATTTAAATATTATCCAACTCTTCAATTTCATTTAATTTGATAATTAAACGTTCAATTATATCACATATAATTAATAATTTCCTTAAATCGAATTTGAACATTTCAAACTCTCTCATCACGCTATTCTAAGGTTTAATCTATTTGTGAGCTAGTAGAGGGACCTAATGGACCTACAGATCATGAACTCTAACGATCTGAGATTAATTAGCTAAACTGTTCTAACTGAATTAATCAACATTCGTTAATTGTCGGGTCATTCAACTAAAGATCAATAGCTGCACTCTCCTAACTATAGATATATTTCTATCTACTTAATTTAACCATGATCAGTAAGTTGACCCTTCACAGGTTGTTCATATTAATCGTTGGGTCAAAAACCATTTTACCTCTATAATACATCTTGCTCCTTAAGTCTCCACTGATCCATTAATGAACAATTAGTTTATGGTCCCACGAATAAACTTAGTCCCTCTCAGTCATATAGAGGGCAGAGCCCATTGAAATAGTCAGTTTAACAGTAAACGACATTATAAAGAAAAGTGATTATTTCGTGGTCCAATCTTATGCTAACATCTTTTACATAGGATGCCTCCACTCGCATGTCTCCACATGAACGATTTCGGGATCACATTGTTTGTATCAAATACAAAACGGGTTGCGTCCATAATGTTCCCAAGATAAGGTATCCAACTTTATCCTTATATTTATAGATCGTTTAGGCTATATACTCAAACCTAATCCTCTTTTATGTCTCCACATAAGTTTAAGTATTCATGTTATAGCAAGGGGTTTATTAGTCCATTGGATTTAGTCTTTACAAGTGCAATTTACACAATCAATAATAATTTTATTGAATTAAGCTCAATAACATCTTTATTGAACAATAGAATATGTTTAATGTCTACAAACTGCGAGTTTTATGACATACAGCCCAACATGCTCCCACTTGGACTAAAAATCCAATGAGTTTACATGTATACAAATATATATCATGTTGGGTATGAGAGAATAAATATGAATACTATAAACCAGGGCATCAGATACCCATGAATTCTCCTACTTGCCCTAGATTTATCTATCTCGTAGTTCTAGTTTGACTATGTGACCCTCGAACATTTTAGTCATGAGGGCCTTTGTAAATGGATCAGCTAGATTGTCTTTTAGGGCTATCTACATTACGATCACATCTCCTCGATGTACTATCTTCCTGATGAGATGGTAGTTGCTGTAACGATCGGACCCTTACATATTATGGTCCGATCGCTATGACATGCATACTTAGACTTTTCTATTATGAGATGAGTTTTGGCAAAAATATCAAAAGAACATATCTAAGATTTTATTAATTAGGTAGAAAACTATATAAAAAGTTTATTTTACAAAGACCAGGATCCATAAAACATTAGCGTAGTGATACAAAAATGCATATGCCTATAATAGTGAGTTTGATGGTTGGCCATTTGAGCGATGTCCAGTTCTGCCACCTACGTTGTGTTCTTACCTACAAAGTCTGTAAAAATAGGATGAGTACATAATATACCCAGTAAGTAGTTCTCACATAGGGTAGTGACCAAATGCACAATCACATGCAACATGTCTTGAAAACATATGATTGGGACCAAAAACATATAATAACATGTGGTGTCGGTTATGCTTTTAACGTAAATTTCTCCGCCTTGATAGGAAGATGAGAACTTAGGCGGAAACTAACCCATCTGATGATTAGTGGGTTATGTATTCAGTAGGGCCAGAGTTGCATCTAACATCAACCATTAACATAAATGTAAGATTGGACTAGAGGGGTGCATCCATATATATACCCTGTTAGTCCCTAGCATAAACTTGACATAGAATTGGGTCTAGAGGAGTGCAACCATACTTGCCCTGCTAGCCCTAGAAGCATAACCTTTATCTAATTAAAATTTAATCTTATGAACAAACATAATGCATGAGGTCCCTTGTCGATAAACATATTTTAAACATGTAATGCAACATAAAAATAACATAATTATGCAACATATTAAAGGTATACTACCATGAAACACTTAAAAAGAGGGTGAGATAAACTACTTACCTTGACTGTGATCCTAGTTATTCTGTATGGTTTAATCAGTAGAGCTTTCCCTCTTAAATCAGAAGGAAATTTGGGCAGCACTTCCCTCGCGTTTCCTCCTTCAAACTAACAGAATTACTTCACCCTTTTCACACGATTTTTACTACTGAGTTTTTTTTTAGAATCCGTTTAACTTCTAGCCTAAAGCCTTCGCCGTTTCAGCTCTTCTTTGTGTGACAACTCATCCTACACATTACTTAGGTTTAAGAATTTCTCTTAATAAGTCACCTAATTTTGGCTAACATTTACCCTTACATCATCCACCTTTGTTTGTATTCCATTTTAGGTTTTCCATGTATAATCTATAAGATCATGGCCAAATTCAATGCATAATCCATGTTCCTGTCCAATTCTCGCTCTTTCTATTCTCAGAATCTCGCTCTCTCCAGCTTTCTCACTGGTTCGGCTCTTGTGACTCTTGCACTCGTTGGTTTGGCTCTCGCTCCCACTCTCGCTCTCTCCAATTTTCTCTCCAATCTCGCTCTCTCCACTCTCGCTCTCTCCAATTTCCTCTCTAATCTCGCTAGTTTTTCACACGTGGGTCTGTCTCTTATACACATCTAGATGTGTATAAGAGACAGATTTTTTTTCTTGCTTTCTAAATTAGGGTTAGGGTATTACATTTACCACCCATTTAAATAAAATTTCGTCCCGCTTAACATTTGACATTTAATTTTCTATAGTGTATGCGTACAAATGTGGGTTGTTACAGTGGCGCTCGATGTGCTTCCCGCACTTATGGCTTCTAGGTTCCACAATAGAGTGTGATAGAGAGATGCATATTTGGAACCACTTCCAAATCAGTCAAGAACTTCCTTAGCCATACTGCTTCTTTTTCTGCTTCACATGCAGCTACATACTCTGCTTCCATGGTGGAGTCAGCAATACAACTTTGCTTTATACTTCTACATACTATAGCTCCTCCATTTAGAGTGAATACTGATCCTGAAGTAGATTTTCTAGAATCCACATCAGTTTGAAAATCAAAATCAACGTATCTTGTAAGGATTAGATCCTTAATACTATACCAAGCATATAGTCCCTTCTTCTCTTAAGATACTTAAGGATGTTCTTAACGGTAGCCCAATGATCATATCCAGGATTGGACTGAAACCTGCTGACTATTTCAGCTGCACAGCAGATATCTGGTCATGTACATAACATGGCATACATTAAAACGGCAACTACTAATGCATAAGGAATTCATCTCATAACCTCAACCTCTTGAAGTGTCGTAGGACATTGTTCCTTAGATAAATGAATTCCATGTCACTTGAAATTTTGCATTTTATATCTAGACAATATTTTGTCTATATAAGATGCCTGAGATAATGTTAGCATTCTATTTTTGCGGTTCCGAAATATTTGGATTCCAAGAAAATATTGTACATCTCCCAAATCTTTCATTTGGAATTGTGATGCTAGCCATCCCTTAACGTCAGCAAGAAATCCTACTTCATTCCCAATGAGTAGGATATCATCAATATATAATACCAGAAAAGCTATAGTCTTGTTAACAATTTTTTTGTTTACACAAGTTTGTCAACGTTCTGTTCAAAGCCTTAAGATTTAATCGCAGTATCAAATTTTATACTCTAGGATCGAGATGCTTGTTTCAACCCATAAACGAATCTTTTAAGCTTGCAAATCTTTTGCTCTTGACCTTGTTAAATGAACCCCTCTAATTGAGATACAAAGATACTTTCCTCAAGGTATCCATTCGAAATGGCTATCTTGACATCCATTTGCTATATCTCATAATCATAAAAGGCAGCGATGGATAAGAGTATTCTAATTGACTTAATCATGGCAACTAGCGAAAAAGGTTTCTTCATAGTCCACCCCATCTCATTGAATAAACCCTTTTCTCACGAGTCTAGCTTTGTAGGTTTGCACCTTACAGTGACACATTTTCAGCCTGACTTTGTTGAACACCTAGGTTCGTCCTAGAAGTGAGACTCCCTTTCTTGAACTTAGGCTCCCCCAAATATATGAACATTAGTGACGAAACACTTAGGCTTTCCATTTCACGCGATCATATCTTTCCTTCTACTTATGAACTCCCTTCACAAGAGAACATATAATCCCCCTATGTAATGAGAACTCCCTTCTTGATGCAAAGCAACTTAGGCTCCCCCTAAGGCTTGAGAAATCCTTCTCGATGAATAAAATCTTAAACTCTCTCTAAGACCAAACAATCTTTGTGAACTGTAATGAAAATTAATGAAGAACACACCACCATAAATGCAACATAGAGAACTTCGTCTTCACTACAAAGAGAAAGCTCTTACTGAATAAAGATGACACACAATATGCTCAAACAATGAATGTAGTGGCAACTCTAGCATAAACGATCTTCTTGAGCATAAATCGCATAACAGAAACAATGAAAATAATCCCACAAAAAATCTTTAGCCCATCAGAAAGGAAAATATTTCATAAGAAATATTCTATAGAATATGATAAATGAGGAAAAAATATTCTGCAGAGTCAGCAACTGAAAAGGCAACTTCTGAGACAAGATCCATCTGGGACTAGAGAAGAGACAACTCCAAAAAGCTCAAGAAAGTGCAGCTAAGGAACTTAAAGAAATATATTTAGCCAATATAATATTTCTGACACACCTCAAACACAACCATCTAACTCAACAAATGATTTAACTTCCCAAATAATTATTACCAACTCAACTCAACTCAACTTTTTGTGTCAAACACCTCCTCGATTATTTTTATGCTTATTTTTGCAGTAGTAGGAATGGTTTTTTCAGAAACATTTAATTCTTGAGTTTTAAGTTCCGTTTCAATTTAGTCCATAGTTACAAATTTTACTCTTGAGATTTGAGTATGCTTTAATTTAGTCTCTAGATTTCAAGATTTACATTTTTAATCTTGATTTTCACTAAATATTTACTTTTCATACCAACTGCCTAAAACTTGAGCTTAAAATGAAATATATCCTATCTTTTAAATTTTAAGTTGTTTTTTTTTTTTTAGCTTTTTCTTATGTCATATCAAGGTGAAATTACTAAAATGGGCTATTTTGCATGTAGAATACGATTTCACTCCTCATCGCTCAATCTCTTGCTCTCTAGCTCCTCTCTCTCCCATTTTCACTATCGTTCTCCTCTCTCTCGATTTTGTCTCTCTCGCTCTCATCCCTTACTTTTGGTCTTCTCTCTCTTGCTTTCCTCTCTCTCACACACTCTTGTCCCTTTCCCACCTGCTGATCCGACACTCAAAACTCACATCTCTCGATATCGCTTCAACACTACTTTTCGACGAAAAACACAAATTCAATTGAAAAATTAATCAATCCAACAAACCAATGTTCTAGTGAAAATCCACACATCCGACAACACTCCGTCGACCTCTTAGATCCCTTTCATTGACTCCACTTCCTCTCTGGTGAACACATGGTCGACAACTAGAATGAACAACAACTGAAATGTAGAGAAAGAAGAAAATCGAGAAGATATGAAAAGGGCAAAAATGATTAAAGATATTTTGATAATTATTGAAATAGAAGAGAAAAAAAGCGACACAAGGAGTTTACGTGGAAAACCCTAATTCAGGGAAGAAAAATCATGATAGAAAAGGACTTATTATTTTAATATCATGTATACAATAGACCTCAACCTCAGATATAAATAGAATGAGGTGAAACCCTAATTTAGAAAATATAATATAAATTACAAAAATGCCCTTAGGGCTAATTCAACGTATTTCAACACTTCCCCCTAAGTTGGGACATAAATGTCGGCAAGACCCAACCTGTTAATAGAAGCTTTAAACGTCTGTCTCGATAACCCTTTCGTAAGAACATCTGCAACCTGTTGGACTGAAGGTACATAGGGAATACAGATAGCTCCACGTAACTTTTCTTTAATAAAGTGCCAGTCAATTTCCCCATGTTTGATTCTATCGTGTTACACGGGATTATTCGTAATACTGATGGCAACCTTATTATCTCAATACAGCTTCATGGGCCCCGGACTACTCTCATGAAGATCAGATAAAATTTTCTGCAACTAGATTTCTTCATACATTCCCAGACTCATAGCTCTGCCTCAGTACTACTTTTGGACACTACATCCTGTTTTTTACTCCTCCAAGTTACCAAATTTTCTCATACAAAGGTACGGTACCCTGAGGTTGACTTTCTATCAATCACAGATCCGGCCCAATCTGAGTCAGTATATGCCTCGATGCTCCACGTGTCGTGTTTTTTGAACACCAAGCCCTTCCTAGAGGTGGATTTTAGGTATCTCAAAATTCGAGTCACAACTTCCATGTACTCCTTATATAGACTCTGCATGAACTGACTTACCACACTCACAGCATAGGAGATGTCGGGCCTAGTATGAGATAAGTAAATCAGTTTTCCTACCAAGCGTTTATACCTCTCCTTATTCACAGGAACTCCTTCCGAAATGCTTTTCAGTTTGGTATTGACCTCAATAGAAGTTTCAATGGGTTTGCATCCAGTCATTCCTATTTCCTTCAACAAGTCCAGAGTGTACTTCCGCTGAGATACAGATATTCCTGCTTTTCATCTTGCCACTTCCATCCCGAAAAAATACCTCAAACTACCAAGATCCTTGATTTCAAATTCACCTGCCATCCTTTGTTTTAGCTTAGCAATTTCTGTCGTGTCATCTTCTGATAGGATGATGTCATCAATATATACTACCCAACAATCTTTCCTAAGGGTGATTTTTTGGTAAACAAGGTATGATCAGAATGCCCCTGAACAAACCCTTGGGACTTAACAAACACGGTGAACCTGTCAAACCATGCTCTAGGGGGTTGCTTCAACCCATATAAAGACTTCCTGAGTTTGCAAACATGATTCCCAAACTTAGCTTCGAAACCTGGAGGTGGACTCATGTAAACTTCCTCTTCTAACTCACCATTTAGGAAGGCATTTTTTTACATCTAGTTGATGTAGGGGCCAATATTTATTTACAGCGACAGACAGAAGAACACAAATCGTATTTAACTTAGCCACTGGGGAAAAAGTTTCTGAATAATCAATCTCATACGTCTGAGTGAACCCTTTAGCAACTAACCTGGCCTTATATCTCTTGATTGTTTCGTCAGACTTATACTTCACTGTGAGCACCCATTTGCAACCAACTGTTTTGTGACCTCGAGGGAGAACTACTAACTCCCAAGTCTTATTTGCCTCGAGAGCTCTCATTTCCTCCATTACTGCTGCTTTCCACTCCGGAACTTCCATGGACGCATGTACACTGGTAGGTATTGCTAGAGCATCCAGCTGAGTAGTGAAAGCCATAAAACTAGAAGATAAGTTACTATATGTCAGAAAACTATGCAAAGGGTACTTTGTACATGACCTGGTTCCCTTTTTCAGAGCAATTGACATATCCAGAGTGGTATCATAGTTGTCAATTTTCGTCTGTCTCTCTTCAATATCAGACTTATGAGACAATTCTGCATCTTTTTGAGGATCTTTCAGCACCTCATTACCTCCTGGAGTTTCAACCTTCTCTAAGCTCGTCTCATCATTTTCTATGTTCCCAGACTTCTCTTCAAGAATCTTCTTTGAAACAACGGGATCTTGAACCTGAGCTCATTTCGACGCTTGGACACTTTCCGATGGAACACTAGGGGTTTTCTGAATTTCCTTTCTGAGATTCTTCCTATAGTATGTTATCCAGGGCACTTGACTAGTAGGAAGGACCGACATGGGAACAACAGAGTTAGGTTCAAGACTAGGTAGACTGGGTCCGGGAATATTAGGACTAGGCTCAAGATTGAAGCTAAAAGGTATGAAGTACATGGAACTATTAGTCTCTTCATTCGTGGTCTCCCCCTGAAGATGATTAATGGGAAAGAACGATCTATCTTCAAGGAACATGACATCCATAGTGACAAAATATTTTCTGAAATATAGGTGAAAGCATTTATAGCCTCGCTAATGAAGGGGATACTTGAAAAACACACATTTTTTAGCTCGTGGAGCAAACTTAGTCCGGTGTGGATCATGAGTATGAACAAAGGCTGTACACCCAAACCCACGAAGAGGAACCTCAGGAATAAGACGGGTAGACTAATAGGACTCTTTAAAGCACTCAAGAGGAGTTTAAAACTTTAGAACTCGTGAAGGCATTCTATTAATGAGATAAGCTGCGGTAAGAACCGCATCTCCCCACAGGTACGAAGGAAGAGACGCTGGAATCATCAAGGAACGAGCAACTTCAATGAGGTGGCGATTTTCCCGTTCAGCCACCCCATTTTGTTGTGGAGTATATGCACACGAGTTTTGATGGATGATCCCCTTTAACGTTAGGAATTCCTGGAAGGTGTGATTGACAAACTCACAGCCATTGTCACTTCGAAGAATGGAAATCTTTGTGTTGAACTGTGTTAATATAGTGGTATAGAACTATTTGAAGGTAGATAAAACCTCAGACTTATCAGCAAGAAGATATACCCATATAAGTCGTGGCTGAATAGAGTAAAGGTTTCCAATTTGTGGTTCCATGCTACTAATTAACATTGAGCGGAGCAAAGAATCTCCTACCTTCCAGACACGCTCTTGAGGATCCCCAGGATTCGGTCGTGGTATCTCTCCAGTCAAATATCCAAACTTATGGCGTCCCTCAAGAACCATTTTAATCGTTTGGGACCAAGAGAAGTAATTTTGCCCATTTAGCTTCTCTCCCGTGATCATTCCTGCAGAATTTCTTATAGTTCCAGATAAAAAATTAGTAGTAGGAAGAGTAGGAAACATTGATACCGGATTTTCTAAATACATCGGGGAAGAATCATGGCCATTCAATCTGGCTCCAAGGGTGGCCATCTATTGCTGGAGACTAACCAATTTTTGTTGGAGTTCCCCATGAGATTCAGATCTGGAATTTTTCTATCCAAAAGTCATGGGATTTTCTTCAACGGAATCACCCATTCGAAACTGAGGTTGAACTGGGTACACATGAGGTAGAGGCTTTCCACCACTGTACCGTGAAGAAGCTACTGCCGGAAGTCCACCGACGGTAAAATGTGGCAACCCGTGACTGGCGTTGCTCCCAGACGGCTACGACTGTTGGTAACGGACAGAAGGCTCGATGATCGGCTGTGAGGTTGAAGAAATTGCGCCGATCTGACCCGACCCGACAGCTGGAACAAACCCACGACCGTTTGGAGCAGATCCGATCCTGTGCGAAGTCGAGGGACCAATCGGCTGCGAGGGACAGAGTGCGTGCGTTGGAGAAGAATCACTTGCGTGCGAAAGCCGAGGGACCTTTATCGATGATTTTCGGCTGGAACGATTGAGTCTGAATGCTAATCGACGCGCCGGCTGGAGTAAGCCCACCACCTGCCGGTTGCGCTACCTGGGATGATGGTTCGAAGATATCGATCAACTGCTACTTGAATCATAACCTCATTAGTCAGTGTACCTTCACCTATCAAGTTTGATGACTGAGTTTCTTCTATCGGGGCTAGGGCTTCATCACCTTGCTCTGATACCATATTGAAATAGAAGAGAAAGAAAGCGACACAAGGAGTTTATGTGGAAAACCCTAATTCAGGGAAGAAAAATCACGATAGAAAAGGACTTATTATTTTAATGTCATGTATACAATAGACCCCAACCTCAGATATAAATAGAATGAGGTGAAACCCTAATTTAGAAAATATAGTATAAAGTACAAAAATGCCCTTAGAACTAACTCAATGTATTTCAACAATAATATTGGTCGATGATAATGTAAGAAAATATAAAATTCTTAAGTTTCAACGAATAGGCGAAAAACTATTTTGGACTCTTTTGAGGAGCATCTATACAATTAACTCTTATTTTGGAGCTTAGTACTAAAATGTCGTAGTTTTATTAAAAACATAATAATAATGAAGATTGGAGCATCCTTGGAATGTAGAATAATACTGCATTTAGCTAAAGTGGATTGCATGCTTCCTCAATTAACCTTGGCTCACTCTTTCCTTTATTTTATTTTTTTTCGTTTTTCGTTTTTCTATTTTTACTTGTTGTTTTTCTTTTCTCTTTCTTTTTTTTTCTTCTGATTTTCTTTTTTGTTTTTCTTCCTTTATTATTATTATTTTTTTTTTACATTTTTCAATAATGTAATTGTAGTTTTTTTTTTTTTATTCTCCTTCAATATAAGGTTTGTCTTTATTTGGTTTCTCAGCTTTCAGTTTTGAGTATTTTTTTTAATTACTTTTTTTTAATCAATTTTTGGAAATATATTTGAATAATTAATGGGTGAGTTTGGATTGGATTTTTTAAATAATAATAAATATTATTATTATTATTATTATTATATATATTTTTTTCATTGAGGATTGATATTGAGCATCTCTTCAACGTTGGAGACTTGTTTATTTGATTTGTAAACCTAAAGATTAATTTGACACCAAATTTAATCTTTAGAGATCAAAAGTATAATTTATCCAATATTTAAGTTTGTTTATGAATTTAAAGTTGATGACCTAAATTTGTAATCTAACCATTTCATTAACTATTTAAACATATATTAAAAAAATTGATCCAAGAAAAATTCAAAATGTTAAAATTAAAAGTTGAGGGGCATATAGAGATAAACTTTAACATTCAAGGAAAATAAGAATAATAAACTTTAGTTAAATTGTTTAAAGTTTGTAAAAACTAAATAAATAAAAGAAAAATGAAGATCAAAAGATTAAAAAAAAACACAACAAATAAAATATGAAAGAGAAAAATACCTTTCTAGTCTCCAGGTTTTTAGTTTAGTTGCTATTTAGACTTTGGGTTTCAAGATACCTTTTAACCTCTATTTTTCACTAAATACTTACTTTCTGTTTTTAGAATTAATTTATGTTAATAAAGTAAAAGAAACATAAAAAGAATTATAATTATTTAAATTTCATAATTTTTATCACTTTTAAAATTAAATTTAAAATTTTAATTGTAATTATTTGTAATTAATTAATAGAAATTGACGTCAATGATTGAAAATGGGTATTTAATGAAAAATTAAAGTTAAAAAATGTGAAATCTTAAAATCTATGGACCAAATTGAAACAAAACTCAAATCTTAAAAGTAAAATAGTAGGATCTTAAAATTTAAAGTTCAAATTAAAACAAAATTTGAAATATTACATACGTAACCTTTTAAAATTTAAATACTAACTAGAAACTGGAGCAAAAATTTAAAAACCAAAAACAAAAGCAAAAACAAAACAAAGAGCACATTAGAGGTTCGAATTCCAACCTCAACATTAATAAATTCCAATTTTTGTGTCATTTTGCATCCTCATCTGCTCAAATTTTTATTATTTTAATAAATTTAATTATTCTTGTATCTCGAAGAGACAAGGATGAGTGAAAAAGTTATACTTTATGAGAATGAATAAAATAAAATTATAATATTTATTATAAATATGTTAGATTAGGTGTAATATAGATGTTCCTTATTAATATCTATTGGTCATGTGTTAGTTATCTATTACTTCATATGTTATCCATGTGTCTCAAGATTACACATTATTAGTTTTCATGTAATTCATTTCCTGCTTGCCAAATTGTCTTTTGTGGGTTTTGAAAGCTACACATATCCATGAAAATTGTAGAAAGTAGAGAATTTAGATAAATTTTTTATTTTTTATTTTGTTAATTTATTTTATTTTATTTATTTATATGTTATGTTTAATTTTTTAATATTTATTTATTTTATTATTATATTATATTTTCTTCATATTCGATTTCCGAGATGGGGATGGGGAATCCCCCTCCCCCACCCCGCCCTAGCCTGTTGCCAACCCTAATAATAATAACAACAATATTATGTTAATGATTTGACATGCATGTTAGACATATTTTGGCTAATTAAGTTGACACACATAGACAAATTAATGGTAGTATAACTTCACAATAAGAACTAAATAAAAGTATAATAGAAATTTAGTAATGAAGTTAAAACTTTTTTAAAGTTTGGAGACAAAAAAAAATATATTATCACAAATAAACTTTCAAATTTTCAGTCAATTTCATTTATTTAAGACATGTCTGACTAGCCATTTGAAAGTTTGAAGCTTATATGGTATGCGTTTCAATTAGCAGCTACTTCTATGGTATGTATTTCAATTAGCTAGAATCACGCCAAACTCGAGCAAGAAACAACGGTAACACTTCTACGGTTTCCTTCAAATGCCCTTAAAATATAGTATGTTGGACATCTCATTTATACACTTATAGTGTAAACTTCAAAAAAAAAAAAAAAAAAAAGAAAAAAGAAAAAAAAACAATTGACAAACTAACAGATTATTGAGATTTGAGTTTACATAATCAAAGTTGAAGTAGATGCCTGGATTTAAGTCGACAATAAAATTAGCAAATAACGAAAACTAAAAAAACAAAATTCATATATCACACACATATTCAAGATCTATTTAAGTTAAAGTAGGCATATATTTTATTTAAAGTAAAATCATCATTGATGTACATATTTAAAATATTACATCACATATAGTGTGAAAAGATTTCAACCTACAATGAGAGGAAGTAAAATATGACTTTAACTACTAAACAATGTTGTACTAGTAAAAAAAGAAAACTACTAAACAATGCTAAATAAGACATATTTAGAAATAATTTTAAAAAAATAAAATAATAATAGTAGTAATAGTAGTAGTAGTAACAACAACCACAACAATGTTAATGATTTAACATTCTTGTTAGAAATATTTGACTAATTAAGTAGACAAATATAGACAAATTAATGCTAGTATTGCTTCATAATAAGGACTAAATAAAAGTATAATAGAAATTTAGGAATGAAATTAAAATATTTTAAAGTTTGGAGATGAAGCAAATATATACTATTATCATAGATAAACATTTAAATTTTAAGTCAATTTCATATATTTAAGGCATGTCTGACTAGCCGTTTAAAAGTTTGAATCATATATGGTATGTGTTTCAATTAGTTGGAATCATGCCAAACTCGAGCAACAAACGACGATAATGCTTTTATAGTTTCCTTAAAATGTCTTTAAAATGTGGTATGTTGGATACCTCATTGATACATTTATAATATAAGCTTCTAAAAAAAGCTATTGACAGAAAAATTGATTATTGAATTGACATAATTTAAATTCAATTAGATGCCTAGATTTAGGTCGACTGTAAGATTAAAAAATCATAAATTAGACAAACAAAATTCACTATATCACACAATATTCAAGATGTATTGAAGTTAAAGTTAGTATTCGTTTTATTTAAAGTAAAATCATCATTCATATACATATTTAGAATATTACATCACATATAGCGTGAAAGGATTTCAATCTACTATTTTTTTTAGAGGAAATAAAATATGACTTTAACTGTACAATGTTGTATTAATAAAACAAGAAAACCACTAAACAATACTAATTAGGGCATGTTTACGAGTGATTCTAAAATAGTTAAATTCACTCATAAAATGCTTTTAATAATTCAAAATCAATTTTAATATTATGAAAAATTTGTCTAAAAGTATAAAACTAAACATTGAATTGATTTTGACTGATTGCATATTTTGGTGTAATTTTAAACATAAAAAATGTAATTTTAATTATGTTAAGTGTAATAACGTTTAATAAAGTTTCTATGACTCTAAAAATTTATCATTAATACATTTCTTTACTCTTATTTTGTTTAGTGTTTGAATCCCCCATCAAGAAAAATGCATCGAGGATACATGAAAAACATGTCATTAATTATTGTTTTATGACTTTCCAATGTAGTCAACAATAAACATATATTGACATTTAAGATGTCATGACAAATTTTCTATGACAATTTTTCATTGTCAATAAATGATAAAAAAAAAAGTTGACTTTTTCTATCAATCAAACATTTATATTAGTATTGAAAATCTGTCACAAACATGAATAATGACACATTTACAATGTCAATAATACTTTAATCGTTACACTTTCTAAACGACACATAATTACATATATTGATACTTATTTATAATTATTGGAGTTTTATTGATGGTAATATTCTAATGTCAAATTGATACATCTTATGACATGTGAAATATAAAAAAAAAAAATGTTTATAATGACGTATAGTTATTTGTTTGATATTTGTCATTACACCAAAGTTCACTCTAATTTTGATAAGAAAAAATACATAAAAACATAAATAACTTTTATATATAACAATAAGGTTGATAACATTTATACAAAGAAATTGGTAACCAAAATTTGGTTAAGTTATATACGAAGAAATTACTAAACGTGAGTTGCTAAAAAGGTGTTGGCACTATCCTAACAAGAAAAACACATATAAATAACTTGTTCGACGATCTCTCTACTTCAACGACTTTGCACAAGACTTAAAAAAAAAAAAAACAACAGTCATTTTAGAATTTAAGTCAATACATCAACGTTAATAACAATAAAAATACTCGTAGGGTATATATACCTTCTTAATGTTCACAATCTCTCTTTGTATACGCTCAAAATAATCAAAACCACACTTTAACAAAATAAAGAACATTAATAAATAAATAAACTTGAAGTATAATCACAAAATATAATATATAACAAATCGAATAACTAGAGCATCATAAACAACCAAATCAACCCATAACCAAAAAAGAAAATTTAGGAGGCAACAAACATAAAACAATTAAAATTGTAGGTTGAACAAGTTTCGTCCAAAGTTTCCATTTCCAATTGGGACACCCTTTGGCATCTTTTCTTACCTAATGAAAAGAAACAAAGAGGCCATGACAACATACCAAGTTTAAAGACACTGCCAATTTAAAATCAACGGTCTAAATTAGAAGAATTAACTTGCCAAAATTATGAAACCAGACAAAAACTAAAGTCAGACTATAACCCTAAAATTTCTAAGTAATCATAATCATTTCTCAATCTCTAGATCATAAAATCTATATAAAAAAACCAAACTCATGGAAAACAAATAAGAACTTTAACAGAGTGAAACCACATAAAGAGTATTGCAACTCGTCAACATGAAAGTTATTACAATGTAACAGTATCAAACATTTAGTTATAAACAATAAACATAATATAGCTAAGCACAAAACAAACAAACTCCTCAGCTCGAATTACACTTACCTAATGTGCTCCTAAAATAATTTCATGTGTCCCTTCAAAATGGCCTCAAGACTTAACTCGAACAATCCAAATTAACATCAAACTACAAAAGAGTGTTTCAAAAGTTATAAACTAATATACGGCATTTATAACTCGTTGAAAAAGGACAAAAAATCGACTTGGTGCTTCCTTGAAAGAAATATTTTAAAGAGTTCAAAACCAATCCAAATCTGCTAATAAGGGTTTCAAAGAATTAGAAACCAATCTAACCATTTCAACTATGTTTGAAAAGGCATAATTTTAATACTTAAAACTCACATAAACATACTTAAAATTTCGCTAGAAAGTGCTCTAATTAGATCGAAATCAGGTCACTGCTACATAAAGAAAGGTTTAAAGTTTAGAAACTAAGCTACAACATTTAAAAAGTTTGATAGGAATTTAAAGTGTTTTATATCTATGGAATTTTATCCAAAAAGATTCAAACACTTGCTCGATGGAATTTAAACAAGCTTAAACTTTCATATTTGAAGCCGAAAGGAAGCCGGTAACCTTAAACAAAGGCAAAAGGGAGACTATGAGAAAGTCATTGAATCAATTCTAATTGGAATAGAAACATTAATAAGCAAGATTCAGATTCTTACTAATCATTTTCTTCAAAATCATCCATGATAGATCCAAAATTTGTATTAACTTGCACTGATGGTTCCCCCACTGGTGGTTTCTTCATGGATCATAAAAGAAAATGTGTATTAGTAGCTTGAACAAAGAAAGAAAATAAGAGTTATTGCTCCCCATCATTAGAACAATTTTGAACAAATAGCAAAAGTTACAAACCCAGAGGTACTATGAAAAGGAAAAAATATGAGGAGCTTAATTTAGAATTATAAAGTTAAATCTTATTTACCTTGAAATCTCACATAATTCCAATAAACACATTAAAATTTTAACTAATGAGCATTGGTTAGATAATGTTTTATAAAGTAAATGATAAAAACTTTCATAAAAATGACAGAGAAAATTAAATTATGATGACCATGAGGCTCTCCCAATGAAGTGTGTGTACTCACCAGTCAGCACTCTTTACGTAAAGTTGGGATGAAAGAAAGAAGAAATCACTTTTGAAATAACCCCTCATATATCAAACTATAACAAATTACTGCCAATAAATATATGAAAGAGGTTCCCATAATTATCAATTTGGTTCTACATTATAATTCATAAAACAAAATAGCAAGAAACAACACTGGAATTAGTTATATATAAAAGTATGAAAAATAGACAAGATATTCAAAATGAAAACTAATATTTATTCTTACACCTCATATTCTAGGAGCAATTTTCTTCATCCTACACTTACACCAGCACTTCAACATGCTAGTCATTCCAATATCACTACAATAATAGCACAACATACTCAATATCCATAACATATACAATTCAAGAATATCGATAATGTAAATAAAAAATCTTACGTAATTAAAGTACTCAAAATATTAGCACACAACAAGCAAATTCGATAAGTAGAATTTTACTTACTAAAGTACTCTCAAGAGAGTCCAATTGCTCCTAAACAACAAGCACAAGGTTTTATAGTTCAAATTTAATTCAAAAACCTTAATCAAACCAAATAATGCTCAAGGGATATGTTTTTGTCCCAAACGTATCTTTAAAGTTGAATCCAAACACTCTAAATCGAGTCCAAATTATGAAAAGAGAGCATATAAGGGTTAAAGACCAATCTAGATTATTTTAACCAAATTCAAAAGGCTTGAACATAACTTTTCTAGTCCGTGTTGAAAAGCGTTGGAGTTGGTTCGATGTCGATCTAAATGAAAAAAAAAAAAAAAAAAAAAAAAAAGAGAGAAAGATAGAAAAGTTCTAAATTTTTAATCTTCTTAAAAAGAAATTTTAATTTTTTTATCCACATCACATAAACTAATTCAAAAGATTTGATTCAAAATTAGTACTAATATTTGGATTTAGATTTGTTGATTTCAAAAATTTGTCGAGGCTCGGACCTAACCATTGATGAGTAGCAACAGTAAATTTATTTCACCAAAGAAGAAAATTAGCTCGCAAAACAAAATGAATTATCTTCACATAAGTATGGCAATTGTCACATGTGTTCCGGTTCTTAAGTTACAAGAAGTTCAGAACTTAAAAGCTTATTTGGGCATCGACTTTGATCTTTGTACTCTTGGGACTCATCTTATTTTAATTTATATTCTTTCTCAAATTCAATCTTTTTAAGAAAGATTTCATAAATTCAGATTTAGTTTTTATATTTTCAATAAATTTTGTAATTGTTTTCTAGAAATTTTTTTAAAGAAAAGGTAATTTAATTAGATCTTAGCTCCATATTAGCATAAGTTGTGTACGTAGTTTAATTCCCCACTTTTCTTACATACTAAGAAAAACTAAATAATTTAAACTTCCATAATAAAAAAATAGATTCTTATGTTTATAAGGAAACTTTTTATCTGATTACCTTACCTAATAAATAAAATTTGTATTCATTTAATAAATTTAAATTTACTTATGAGATAAAAAAAAACAGGTAAAATATAATCTTGATTTTTGTACTCTTGTTTAATTCATGTTCTTTCACAAATACATTTTTTTAAGAAAGATTTCACAAATTCAAATTTAGTATTTATACTTTAAATACATTTTTTAATTGTTTTCTAGATACTTTTTTATATAGAACTAGATGAACAATAATAATCATTTTTATCTTTACTCAAGAAAAGACACCTTGTTAATATTCTATCAAAATTTATAAAGTGAAAGCTAATAGACACCTTTATTCTGAAGCATGTATTATTGACAGTGAATGACTCCATCTCTTCACACATAGCTTGAATCCAAGACCTAGCATTAGGGAAGTTCACTACCTCTTCAAAAGTAGCTGGCTCTTGGTCATTAGAAGCTATTGTGGCATTTAAAACTAGGTTCATATAGTTAGTTTCAGTATACCTAGCTGGAGGAACTATCACTTTTCTTTGTCTATCCCTAGCCAAGGAATACTGACTTAAATCAGGTACCACTTCAGTATTCCCTGTATTCTCATTTGAGACATCCTCTCCTTCTTCTTCTAATTCTATAGGAGGGTTTTGGTTAGTGGAAGAAACTTTAGGTGACTCCACCTCAATCCTAGCAGTATTAGGGCTATTAGAAACTGCATAAGATGTCTTTTCTTTTTGCATAAACATTTCTTTTTCTCTGAAAGTGACATCTCTGCTTATAACAAACCTTTTCTCAATATGATTCCACATCTTAAATCCTTTCTCCTTCAGAAAACCATATAAACATACACTTTACTACCCTAGATTTTAATTTCCCCTGATTTTGATGAAAATAACCAACACATTCAAATACCCTTAGGTTTTCTAGGTTAGGTGGATGTGTGGTCCATTTTTCTTCAGGAGTCAAAAAATTTAGGGAGGAATGTGGACACCTATTTAAGGTGTACACTGTGTAGCTTGCAGCCTCGGCCCAATATTTTTCACTCAGAAATGCATCTGATAGGAGACATCTAACCCTTTCCATGACTGTTCTATTTAATCTTTTAGCTACTCTATTTTGTTGAGGAGTGAATCTAACAATCCTATGCCTAGTAATTCCTGTTTTTTTACATAATTTGTTAAACTCTTCACTACAAATTCCAGTCCATTGTCAGTTCTTAGGTATTTAATTTCTTTAGAAGTTTGTTTATCTATCATGAGTTTCCATTCCTTAAACCTATCAAACACTTGGTCTTTAGTTTTAAGGAAGTAAACCCAACTTTTTCTAGAGAAATCATCAATAAAAGAAAGTAAATACTTTGAGCCAGTTAGGCTAGGTGTAGGAGCTAGACCCCATAGGTCAGAGTGTATATAGTCTAGGATAGCTTTTGTGGTATGTTGTGCTTTAGTGAAACTTTGCCTTGTGGCTTTCCCTAAAACATAGTGTTCACAAGAGGTTAGATTTTCTGAGAGACCTTTAGGGTGAATCCCTTGATTAGATATGACTTCTAGGCCTTTAGCACTAATGTGAGATAACTTTTTGTGCCATACATCAGCCTTTATGATCTCATTTGTGGTGGCAACATATGCCCCTGTCATCATTTCAACTCCTTTGACCACAAATAAGTCATTTATCTTTTCCCCAACTAATATCACTTTAGAATCCTTTAGCACTTCAAGGGTTCCTCCTTTACCCCTGTACTCACACCCAATAGCATCTAGCATACCTAAGGAGATTAGATTTCTCATAAGTAATGGAACATATCTCACATTCCTAAGAAGTTTGAATGTTCCATCCTTAAGTTTCATGGAAACAAAGCCAATGCCTTCTATTTTACAGCCTTGGTTGTTTCCCATATATCCCATTTCTCCTTCAATTTCTTTAAAGGTGTTAAACCAAGGTTTCATTGAGGTCATGTGATAGGTGCATCCGGAATCTAGAACCCAATCATGTTTTCCTAGAGGGTTTACATGATTGGAATTGTCTAAAGTTGAGGCTAAAGCATCTAAGTAAATGAAGGATCTTTCTACAATAGATGCTTCGGGCTGTTTGCCTTTAGAATCCTTTTCTTTCTCTTGATTCTTTCTCTTTAAGATAAAACAGACCTTAATTGGATGTCCCTTTTTCTTACAGTACTTGCATTTTATTTTCTGTTTTGACTTATTTTCTTCTGAGTTATGAGGTTTTCTGTCTTCTGAATGATTTTTCTTGAATTTTCCTTTTACAAACAGACCTTCACCACTAGGTTTATCCTTTCTATCAATCTGTAACTCAAGCTCTCTAGTTCTTAGGACTGAGATTATTGTGAAACCCAAAATCTATTTTCCCTTTCGTAGCAGGAAATAAAAGGAATTAACTAAGAATGAGTTAAATCCTAAGACAAAGAGTAGGAAAATTTCTAAGTGATAAAAATAATTTGTTAAATACTTTGGAAATAAGCCATAACTAGTGAAGATTTGGCTAAGTATAACCATGCGGTAGAAGCTAAGGTGGAAGTGACTAAGTGTTGGACTATGCGTTGATGTAGTGCCATGCGTTGGCCATGAAGTTTAGAGAGATTACTTGAGGTTTAAGATTACTTGGGCATGGAGAGAGATTGAAGTAGGGTCAAGAATAACGCATGCGACAACCATTGCTTTTGGAGGTTAGATCAACACATGGGGTGCGATGGATGCGTTGTACACGATGATATGCGTCTATGCGGCCGAAGGCATGCGACCAAAGGAGATGCATTGGTAGGTTACGGTGGTGAAAGGGCATATGGTGCAAGGGCATGCGGTGATGTGAGGGCATGCGATGACACAAGAATATGCAGCCGATGGTTTGCAGTCGAAGGGATGCGTTGATGACATGCATGTGCTATGCGTTGATGTCATGCGACAGAGCTATGCGTTGATGATATGCGCGCTATGTGTTGATATCATGCGACCATGCTATGCGTTGACGACATGCGCACGGTACTATGTGTTGATGGTCTGCGGCGGCCTTGCTACGCGAGAATGTGCGACCGAGGGCGTGCGATGGAGCGGCTTACGGTATGTGACTAAAGGTATGCGGCCAATGGTGTGCGCGTATGCGGGCGAGGGAATGTGTTGGTAGTATGCGATGGCATGCACTATGGATACGTTGGATGCGGCAGCCTTGATAAGGTATAAGTTATGCGATGCAACGAGCTAAGGTGGACGCATAGTGATTTGCCCTTGCATTGTTAAGGCTTGCGGCGACAAGGTAAATGAGGAGGGTTGCGTTGGTTATAAGAGATGCGTTAGCAAGAACCTAGGTGATGGTGAGCTATGCCTTGAGGTGTTGAGTTGAGAACCAAGGTGACCCAAGGATTGCTATGCATTGATGATATGTTATGCATTGGTGATATGCTATGCATTGGATATCTGAGGCTAGTAGTATGCGTTGAAAGGGGTGTTGGTCATCATCCTAGTTGAACGCATATTGAGTTGGATAGGCGCATATGAAGGACATCATCCAGACATGTGGCTTGCTAGGAAGAAGTCTTAGGCTTTAAGGAAATGAGGTGGGTGCACGAGTAGACATGCAAAGTTAAGCCTCAAGTGTTGGCTATGGAGGAGGAAGACACTTAAGATTGTGTTGATGGTGTGAGGTGAAGACACCTCAAGCAGGAGGTGGAGAAGGTTGGAAGTTGGTAGATGCTAAGGAAAACACTTGGATGTGACCAAGGGAGAAGGTGTCGGGCAAAGGAGAAGGATTGAACGCCTATAAAAGAGGGAGAATGCCTCACTTCCACCCACACATCAATTATGTACTTAGAAACCACAAAGAATAGAAAAAATAAGAGATCCCGAAGAAGGGAAAGCAGTGCGCGGTCGGAGGTGCAAGCAAAGGTGCCAAAGGGACTAGGCCTATATGGACAGACGCATAGGCTAACTTCAAACAAGAAGTTTTTCCAAACTACTCGTGCAAATTAGGTGATTTTTGGACCAAAAGTTTCTAAATTAAGTTCAGTGTGAGGGCTGCCTCAATGCAATTCTAACTTTAAGACTGTCAAATTCAAGGAAAACCGTGAGGTGCTCACCAGTGAGGAAACAGTCGGGCCAAGAGGAATAAACTTGAGACTCGGAACTTTCGCCAAGGAATTTCAAGGTGAAACTTTAAGGTAGTATAGTTAAGACATTTTCACACATTTTTGAAGAAGAGAATGTTTTGAGATAAGGCCCGAAAGCGTTAGTAATCTAAGCTTAAAGTTAAACCTGAAATAGGATCCAACGGTCGAACAAGGAAAACCAGGTGAACTGCGAAGAAAGTTCTCAACAAATCACTGTGAGTGGTTTATTCCTTTATTCTTTTAAGCATATTGTGAATTAATATGTTGTAGGTTATGCTATGAGATATGTATGACGTTGGGATAGTCAGAGGGTCTAGGGACCTAGAACCTGAGCCCATAATAGATCTTTATAGTATGGTCAGGGGACCGAGGAGTCTAGTACCTGAGCCTGTGGGATAGAGAAACCTTGAAATGGGATGGTCAGAGGGCCGACGGGCCTAACTTCTGAACCCATGATAGGGAGAGCTATGTGCACATAGGTTGATATTTGAGTTATGATATGTTAACCATCTACCGTGTGTGTAGGTGGGTTTGTGAAAGCTTCATGGTATAGTGGGGGTTCGCATGAGAACCTCGTGATAATGCTTGTAAAAGACTTGTATTTGTTTTACCACTCACTGAGCTTTGTAAAGCTCATGGTTTGTCTTTGTGTTTCTCTTGCAGGTAGCTGACAAGTCCAGGTTGTGGTGTTGGTAAAGGTCTGCCACAAGTTTAGAAATAGTATTAAATGAAATTGGTTATCGGGATAAGATCTTTCTGTAAATGTAACTTGAGTTTGTAAACTAGTTTCTAATAAAAGCATGTAATATTTTCCGCTACTATTATAAGTAAGGTTATTAAAAGAAACTAGTAGGTTAACCAAAGTAGCATCAGTTAATATCACGCCTCACCTCGGGCTCAGGAGTGCGGGCTCGGGATGGGGTGTGACAATTATAATGTTTGTGCTTATACTATCCCTTCCATACTTTAGAGCATTTTTTATTTCTATATACGGTTCAGGCAAGGAGTTTTAGAAGCACATAGGCCTCTTTTTCATCACCAAGTTTTTCTCCTAGAGTTTTAAATTCAGCAACAATTTTCTTGAACTCATCTAAGTTATCAGTTAATGTTTTAGATGAATCTATTTTAAATGTGAAGAATTTCTCCCTAAGATACATTTTGCTAGGAATATCTTTAGTAGCATATAATTCTTCTAGCTTAGTCCATATCCTGTATGCAGTTTTTTGATCTAAAACTTGTCTAAGAACACTATCACTAAGATTTAGAACCAATATACCATAGGCTGCCAGTTCTCAGTCTTCCTTTTCTTGAGTTGTCACAGTGGTAGAGAGTGTTGATGGGTCAAGGAGGGCTCTGTGAGCTTACTGCTGGCTGAGAATCGCCTTGATCTTGGCCTTCCATAGTCTGAAGTCTCCTTTGCCATCGAATCTCTCCACCTCAAACCTTGTTACTGACATTTTTGGATGAAAAACTTGTGTCTTGATTCTTCAAGAATTGAGATTTTGTAAGTCTTTTGCTCTGATACCACTTTGTTGGGCCTGCTTCTTTATATTTGTTGAATTCAGCCCAGATGATGAAAACTTGTATGGCCTTTCTTTGTTGATCCAAACGTGAGCTCAGTTCTTTTGCCCCAAAATTACTTTGGTTTGGTAGAAAACTTGGCTATTAAGCGCCCACGATTTTCCAGTTGATTCTTTACACGTGGTTTGAACCACTGCTCTTTGTCTGATGGAAATGAAAGAAAAAAAAAATGTTTTCTGATGGGTGATTAATTCAAAATTAATTTTCTTTCTCTCTTTATTGCTCTCTGGTTCTCTCGTTCTCTGCCTTCTGAATTCCTTACACTTTCTTTTAACCCTAGTGTCTTCTTGTTTGATCCGTGCGACTACTTTGAGTAAACGATGGAAGAATCATGCAATCGTGTAGACGATGGAAGAAGAAAATGGAGAACGACCATGCAATCGTGTAGACGATGGAAGAAGAAAATGAAGAACAACCATTCAATCATGTAGACAATGAGAATAAAGGGAAGGAGATGCACACGATATACGTGGTTCGGCTTATTGAAACCTACGTCCACGGGAAGGAAAGAATTTCTAATTCTTCTTGAAGCTATGTATGTTGTATCTACAAAATTTGTAAATGATGAGTATTTATACTAATTTCTGATATAAGTAGTTACAATAACTAACTGTAAAAGTTAAAGAAATGTGAAATAGTTCTTGAATGTTGAATGTTTGAGCTTATATTCTTCATTGGCACTTCCTAGTCCACAACGAACATGATATTCTCTTGATCCAATGACACCCTTGCTGATCCAATGGCCGCCCCTGACTTACTACGCTACTACTGCCATGTGAGCGGTGTGGAGAGCGAGCGACAGAGGAAAAGAGGGCACCGTGGCCAATTTTTTAAATTTCATATTTATGGCCATTGCATTGTGTAGATAGTCTCATCCCTACACTTAATTTTTCTATTTTACTCTTCAATCTTAGGGTGACTTCAAATAAGAAGGGTGAATATCTCCCAAAAATCTAGGTTTTTTACTTTATCATTTTTAAATTTGTTAAGTAGATTTTGTTATTTAAATTTTTGTTTTAAATATTAGGGCTGGGTTAAACACAAATCAAAAGTTCTGTGTTGTTTTTGCTTTTTTCTAAAAAAAATTGGGATAAATTCCGTCATTGTTTATGATGGATTATTTGAAGAAAAAAAAATATCTTAATATGAGTGTTTTTTATTAGGGCTTATCGATTGATTCGGGGTGTTTTTACATATTAATTTGAGAGATTTCTAAATCTTTGACGATTGGAATGAAAAATGAATTGGAGATTTGAAAAAAAAAAATTGATATTTCTAAGGAAGAGTTGTAGTAGGTAGGCGACATGAGAGGTTGTAAAGGATATGGGGTGTGATTGTAATGTGCAGGGTAGGCACCATAAGAAGTTAAGAATGCACCATAAGAAGTTAAGAAGGAGAATAAGTTGTTTAAATTTTGGTCTAGACTTTTTTCAAGTTTTTAGTTGATGGACTTTTAGTATATAGTATTTGCATTTTCATGATTGAGTTCTAATTATTATAAGATATGTATGTGGGGTTTAAATTATTTTGAGTATAAAAGTTGTAACAAAATATGAAAAGATTCTAGATATTACAATGTATTTGCATGGTATAGATTAACAAAGATTTCAGTTGTTTTTAGTTTATGTGGCAACATGCAACATTTTAATTGTTTATGAGTAGAAGATATTTGTGGGGCTCTACTCATTTGTTAGTTATTTTGAATACCATGTATTTGCTTATTTCATATCTAAATTTCGAGTTATAACTTGTTGATCGAAATCAGATTCTTGTAGCTCTAAGTAATTTTTATGCTATTAGTTTTTTATAACTAAAGTTAGTTTTGATATGTTATTTGATTGAAATAGTTTCTTTTATTGGCTTCACAATAAATGTATATTCAAATCTCAAGTTTATGAGATTTTGGGTAGTTGAATTTATTGGATCTAGTTTTAGGTTGTTAGACTTTTTTTAAACACACCATGACTTTAGAGATTTGTTACCAAGGGTATTTTGGACTATTAATAAATTTTAAATAGTATTAGAATTAATTGTTTGGCCATTTTCTCCGACAAACTTGTTTATCCATTTTTTTAAAATGTTATTTTGTTTTACTGAATCAACCTGAACTTATTATTGAATTCAAAAAGACTTTCTCGTACAATAAAACCTATATATACATATTTTTAATTTTATTTTTTTATTTCATGGTTAGGTTAATTGGTTTTATTATTTAATAAAGATAGTTGTGTATTCGACAAAATGAAGCTAAACTATTAGTAACAATAGCAAAGCTTCAAACTATTTGTAAATATAACAAAACTTTCAAGTGAAAAATCTAAAAACCCTTCACTATCATAAATAGTACACAATTTCAATCCAAATCACTAATACACAAATTTAGCCCAAATCGATTTCTCTTTCCAACTATTTGCATGTTTTATTTTTAATTTTTTCTTCGTAGGTTTTTCTTCAATGTTTCCGTCTTAGTAGTTCTACTTTTTGTCCATTTAAATAGGTCCAATAATTTTTTATTAGTTGCATTTTTTCATAAGTCGTTTTTCTTCGATGCATGTTATATTTGACTGAATTTTTTTATGAACTAAGTTTTTAATTGGTTCCTACCCTTGGTCTAGCAGTATTGGTCTTTATAGTACACTTTTTTTTTATCAGCTATGTTTCTTTTTCTATCATTGACTTTTTAGAGCCATTTTTTATCAACTGAGTTTATAATTAGCTTACAACCTTAATCTAAATATGGTCTTCGTAGTTTGTTTTTGTAGCTTGCGTTTATAGATTGGATTTATATTTTTATTGTCACATATCACTAATAGACTTTAATAAGTGAGAGAATTTTTTTATTAATATACTTGGACTGCAAGGAAGTGTTTGATAAATGGGTATGAGTTATTGGGTTAGGTGGGTATTTATTACACATGTTTGTTAAGCCTATAAAGAAAACTTATAGTTTATTAAACCCTTTTTTACCCACTCAAAACTCCCATTTTTTATCCCCTCAAAACTAACCCTAAAAATCAATATATTTTCATTTCTTTCTCTCTTCCCTCATATTTGCCGTTTGGATACAGATCTGAGTTTTTTTTGTTTTATCGTCAAACCTTTGGATTCTATTTTCATTTCTTTCTCTCTTCCCTCATCTTTGCCATTTGGATCCCCAAATATACTATCCATATTATATAAAAATAAACGGTATGATATGTGAAATAATAAAGTTAAGTTAGTAAGATTCAATATATATACATACAATATACCAATTAGTAATTGGGATAATTACCTTCAATATATATACATACATTCAATATATATACATACAATATACAATATACCAATTAATTGAGCAGCAATATGAAATATATTTTGTTGGTATGTTTTATCGATTGAAGAGAATTAGAATTATTACAGTTTTTGAAAAGAATATATGAAAAATAATATATTATGTTCTACAAATTGAGAAAAAAAACTGAGATTGTCCAGTTTATGTCATATATGATTTGAGAAAATGCATGTATATTTGAAAATTAATCAACAATAGCAAAGCATAAAACTAAAAAATAAAAGAATGAAATAAAAAAAAAAAACAAAAAAAAATAGAACTAATCTCATTCACAAAAAAAACTGCATCAGATTCTCTAACTCAACTCAACTGAACTCAACTCTGCATAACAAACACAGACAATAATTACCAACTCAACTCAACTCTACAAACAAACACAGACAATTTAACTCCCTAGATAATTTACCTCTCTAGATAATAATTACCAACTCAACTCAACTCTACAAACAAACACAGACAATTTAACTCCCTAGATAATTTACCTCTCTAGATAATAATTACCAACTCAACTCAACTCAACTCTCTACTTTTATCACATATCAAACACAACCTAAATGAAAACTATGAGTAATTAATTTTTATCATGCACTGAATTCCATTAGTGGTAAGAGTCTATTTTCTATTGAAATTTATCAGAAATTTTGTGTCAGTATTAGAAATTTATCATTGTTTGAAGTATATCATTGATAAGATTCTATCTCTAATAGATTAATTGATTGTTTGGTGATAGAAGATTATCATTAAGATACTCGGTGTGGGTGTGGTTGTGAGTGTGGGTGTGTTTAACTTTTTGTTTAAGCACACATATTTCCCAAATTTTTAACACTTAATTTAGATGTCAACTTAAAACCTTCACTTATATTTTACAATTTTTTACATGTGACCATTGTATTTGAGGTAGACAAAATACTCTTATTTCATACAAGGAAAAAAATGACAATATACATTTTCATATTAGTTGAATGTATTAGTGTAATATAAGAAAAAAAAATGTAGGTCATCAAGGGGTTTAGGGCTTTTTATACCATCTTATACCAAATTGTAGGTTAGGATTTATTATGCATATACGTTGGTGTTAAAATTGCGATTTCAAAGTTCCACATTGGCTAGATAAGGGAATTGTCATGGGTATAAAAGAAAGGACAACTATCGCCAATGGCATGAGGCTTTTTAGGCGAAACTAAAAGTAAAGCTATGGGATTTATGCCCCGAAGTGGAAAATATCATACCATTGTAGAGTCTGTAGGTTTGTTATTCCTAACAAGTGGTATCAAAATGGTGCTAGGCCCTAACTTAACCATGTTGGTAGAATCATCGAGTATTGAACAAAGAAGTGAATAGCCTTAGAATATGCAGTCATGGTGGTATTCATCATGGTTGGCACTAAAGGTGGTAGTCCGTGGAGTTGGACATTAGTTGCTATTGCTAAAGTTAAGTTATTTTATACCAACTTTGGGTCAAACATTGAGTTGAGTTTTAAACTCAACTCAACCCATGCCAATGCCCCAAATGCCCCTTAATAGACTTGATTGATTATTTATATTTGCCTGTTGACTTTATTTGGTTATAGAAGTCCATCACTAATATTTTTATCAATGATAGATGATAACTTGTAGAAATACAGATTATTGTTCTCTCAAAGTTAGAATAATTAGGATCTTTAGTGATGTAAACACACTCATTACGAAGGAAAACACATGAAATTCCATAAATGTAGTAAACTCATACAATATTTAGTAAAAAGTTACTTCACTTAACATATTTCAACGCAAAAATAAGAGAAATTTACTAACTGTTTTAGTAAAGGCCAACGCAAGGGTATGCATCCTAGACTATTTGACGCATGAAAGATACAGTTGGCTCGTACATTTCATGTAAAATCACCACTTGCAGGCATGTGCATTTGACCGATGACGTCTCAGCAATCCAGATGTGGCAGGCGATTGTTCCTAGGTATGGAAATTAATGCACAAGTTGTTGAGAGATTGCCTATAAACGGGGAAGCCACCTGCAGAATCAAGAGTTAGACATTTTGAGCTTAAATAGTTATAATTTTCATAAAAGGCCAATAGTTAGAGTTCTCTGTTGTTTGCAAGCAAAAAGTAGGAGGGAAGACCACCATTCCACCGTTGATCAAAAGGAGCTGCCAGAGAGAAGCGCGAAAGATATACCTTCTTCAACTCCTCCACCAAGTTGGTCATAGCAAGCATTGAAAATAAGCCAAAGAGGACAAGAGATTGAACTCTGTTGCTTGACTTATTCTTTTTCATCTTACATTTTCATTCATCATTTTATTTCACTGAGCTGAGATTGTTTGAAAAACATTCGTTATCTTTAATTCAATTTTATCTTCAACCATTCATCACTTCTCCATCTGTTTACTTTCAAAGTTGTTGTGTTTGTGAACTTTCTAGCTTGATGAGAGCATAAAATCTATTGCTTAAGTTTTCTTGATCAGTTGATTAAAGTGGTAAAGTAGTTAAGTTATTTGAGAGAGTCGTTTAACTGCTGAACGCATCAGGTCAGAGCATGAAGTAATTTTAGAGATAGAATTCCTCATGTCTTTCGTCTGTTCTTTGTAACTAACGCATGCACTGATAACTTGTAGAAATACAAATTATTGTCTCTTAAAGATTGGAACAATTAGGATTCTTTGTGATAAAAAAGCATTCATCTCAAGGAAAAACGCGTGAAATCCATTAATATTTCACCAAGCATACAAAAGTAGTATTCTTGTTAGATTTGCTTCACTGATGCATCTGCTTGTAGGAAATTAAGAAATTTTACCAAGTGTTCCATACCCAACTAATGCAAGGACGTGCGTCCAAATATGTCCAACACAGAAGGGATTCATTGGATTACGCTTTTTCTGTCAAATCACCACTTGTAGGTATGGGCATCTAACTGGAGGCATCTGAAAAGCTCTGAAATGAAAGGCGACTGACCAGGGCATGGAATTTAATGCGAGTCTAGTCACAAGTTGCTGAAGAAAACGCCTATAAATAGAAGGTTTGCTACCAAGAAAAGAGAGATAGAAACATTAGAAATTTTAGAGAATTCAGATAGCCAAGAACTCTATCGTTGTAAGGAGATGGGAGGAAAAGGTCTATTTCCATCGTTGATCAAGAGAAGTGTTGGAGACCAAGCTCAAGAAAGAATCCTTCATCACATCTTTACCAAGTTGGTTGTAACAAGCACTTAGAACAAGCCAAAAAGGACAAGAGATTGAACTCTACGGTTTGACTTCCTTCTCTTCTTTTACTTTTCACCTCCATTTACCAATCATTCAATTAAATTGAGAACGTTGTAGACATATTTGCTATCTTTAAATTCAATCTTATATTTGATCAATCCGCTCTTTATTCATCTGTTTACAATCAAAATTTTGTGTGGCAACCATTTTTCTGAGTCATTGCATACTTGAATTTCATGCTTTAATCATCTTAATCACTTGATTAAAGTTGTTTCTCTGTTAAACTATTCGAGAAGGTAGGTTAACTAAAGAACTTTGAGTCGGACGCATAGTAGGTTTATAGATAATACTTGTAATTACTTTTACTATTCTCTATCTCCAACGCATGCACCTTAGAGATAGGAATACATTTGACATTCACATTGAGAAATACTTACATTCACATTGAGAAATACTTAACAATAAGGCTTAAAGGATAGAGACTTAATGCATACACACACAATTTGTAAACAAGCATCCATATGATCTTCATTCCATTCTCATGTTTTCATGCACTTGTTCATCTAACTTGGGACCGACGCATAGCCCCCAAACACTTAGCACCATCCAACCATAGATTTTTTTTTACCCCTCTTGAAATCCTACTTTTTTATTTTATTTTATTTTTTTTGCATGTGTGTATTGAGGTTAGTATAAATAATCTTCATTCTTGTTAATTTGGAACCTATCTACAATTGAGACAATGCAAGGACCACGTTAGACTGTAAAAAATCCCTATGTTCAACCCTAGACTTACCAGGAAGCCTGAGTCAGATTTATACTTGGGTTTGATTTATGAAAGTTTATATGCACTATATGTAAATTACAACCACCTCAACGCATCGTTTCTTCTCACATAGAGAAGTAATTTGTTAGACCTCACCATTCACCTAAGCTATCATCGTTCGTCTTCATTCATAATCATTTTTTTAATACAAATCGTGAGACGAACATGTACCCTAGAGATAGAATTATGTGTGGCATTCGCATTGAGAGATGTTAAACTTAGCATTAACTAAATAACAAAATTCCCAACGCAAAGCACAAACAGTTAGATTGTAAACAAACATTTGTACCATCTTCATTGTGCTCATATAGGCTTGTTCTTCCTGATAGGAAGTCAACGCATACCACTTATACTTAAAACCATTCATCCATAAATCCCTCTCTCCCTCTGAACTTCTATTTCTTCTTATATGTGTGCCATTAGTCTAGTGTAAATAACCAATGCCTCTCAGTTAATAAGAAAACCTCTGCATTAGATACGAGAACAATTCCTGCATTAGTACATTATGAAGTCCTTGCATTCGACCTTGGACTTACCAGGAAACTTAGGTTTGAATTATATTTGGTTCTAAATTAAGAGAACTTGTACGCATTAACAAGGTGGGCACGCGTTTATGGCCAACGCATCGCCTATTTTCATACGAAAAGATAGGTCAATCCTTCATCCATCTTCACTTATCATAATCATTCATCACCATTTTCCTTCATCTTCATAAGCATAATTAGAACGTAAATTACGGGCGAATAAGTTTTTGGTGTCATTGTCAGGGATTCTACCAATGTAGCTAACCGAAATGTGGCTTTTTTATATTTTTGTAGAAATTTTCAATCAAATGAGTATTAGAAGTTGAGCCTAAACTTGTGAAAGTTTTAAGAGTAGAGAGCGCACTCCTGAACTCATATGTGACCCTAAAATTGAAAGAACCTTCAAATGAAGAAACAGATCGAATCGACATCGAAGATTAAGGCAACAACAATAACAACAAAATAGTAAACGGCCAAATTAATCAGAATTTGGCCCAACAGCTAGCTAATGTTGCACCAAACCCTATCCTAATGGCAAACAATAGCACGTGTCCAATGTATGAATATGCATCATCAATGGTATATGATTTCTTGCTTGGATCATCTACCCAACGCCTAAAGGGACAACGTTCGAAATAAAATTAGTAATGCTCCAAATGCTGCAGATAGCAAGACAGTTTGGAGGTGCCCACGACGAGGATCAGAATATCTGTGATTCCTGCAATTCATTCGTGATTCCTGGAATCATTCTAGAAGCAATCAGAATATCCTTGTTTCTTTATTCACTCCATGATGATGCCAAGCAATGGTTGAGCTCTTTAGAGCTAGGCAAAATAACAACATTGGATAAGTTAGTGGAGAAATTCATGCAGACATACTTGCCTCCCACAATCAATGTAAGGAGGCGTCGAGAGATTATGAATTTCGAACAAGGAGAGTTTGAAACACTTAGCATCGCATGGGAGAGATTTAAAAGGTTGGTAAAAAATTGTCCTAACCATGGACTATCTCTGACTAAACAAATGGAAACTTTCTATGGAGGATTAAACAGACCTTCCCAAATGGCAGCAGATGCAGCTGTCGCAGGCGACATTATGGATAAATCATATTATGAAGCCAAAGAAATTTTAGATCAGATTGCCAAACATAACATGAAGGTTGGTGATGCTTACGACTCCAGAACAGACAGTAGAAAACGATCACAGGATGTGATTGACACCGACGCAGTGGCCACTCTTTCTGCATAAGTAGTTGTAATGACAAATATGTTGAAGAATCTGACGATGAGTAATACAACACAAATGTAGAATGTCCAGCAGGTAGATGCATTCACGCAACCCATGGTAAGTTGTGTGGGTTGTGGAGAGTTACATACTTATAATGATTGCCCACAAAAAAGTTTCTTTTTCTTGTAGTGATTTGTAGATTTTTTTTAATTATTTTTTTTACATATATTATATTACTTTGAATTCAAAGCTTTTATTCTTGTTAATTGCCATCTTTCAACTCATCACTCATGGATTTTTGTTATATGGTTCCAAGAATCCAAAGGTTCATATCAATATATTATTTCCTCTTTTTTTTTCCTTTTTTTTTTTTATAAAAAAAGTGTATGATGATGTTACCTATTACTATAATTGATATTGATGGATCTTTTTTTACAGGGAATATATAGTGCTTGAAGGGAAAATTGTTTGGAAACATATCTTTATGTTTTTGTGTTTTTCATATAATTCTTCTTTCAATTATTATGGAAAAAAACATTTAAATGAAAATTGAAAAGAAACTTTCAATAGAAAAAAAAGTTAATTTGATAGTTATTATTCTTAAAAACATTTTGAGATGTCAATAAAACTGTATGTATGACAAGAAATAATTGAAACAACTGACAATCTACCACATATATATGAGGTATAATATATATTGAGTTTTCATGCACATTTTGAACCCTCATAATTACTTCACTTGGAAGTTTTCTTGTTCAAAATTCTAGTAATTACTAATGTTTTGCCTTCAGTCATACTTAAATTTGATGTTATTTTTATATATTCTTAATGATATGAAATATATAGAGTCAATGATGTATTAAAATATTTCATATCTATCTAATATTTTAATTTATATGGGTAAATTTTAAGTACAATTTAACTAACCAAGATAATATAATCCATAACCTTTACTAAATGTTGTAAGTTTGATTCTTCATTTATAGTAAGCAACATGAATTGTTGTCTAAAGTTGTGTTCGAAATACATTTTCTGTAAGGATACGCGAGTACCTGCAACAGAAATGATAGTGTCCTAATTCTAATTTTACAAGACATACAGAAAAACATATAGGGCAGAAACAATATTTACTTAACAAATAAGCATGCTTTTGTATAGAAAATGAAGAGAAAGAAGAGATCCAAAAATCACTTACCCTCGAAGACTAATTTCTTCATGATTTCTTTCTGAATTCTCGAACACAATGAACTCTTCGATCATGAATGCCCAAAAACACAATAGCAAATTTCCAATCAACCAGACACTACTACGTTGAGACCTCAGTATTCTCAGGGTAGAGAATCGTAGAGCGTATATGAGCTTCTAAATTAATTTGGAAAGGAATGTATTTCTTAAAATTTGAGAGCAAAAACAACTTTTTCAAGCACAAAACTTCAACACACTTTGGTGTTTATATAAGAGTGTAAAAGGGAGGTGAAAGAACATTTCTTTCCATCTTCCATATATTAACAAGAAAGTAATGAAGGAAGGGAAAAGGTTATCAAATTAAATTAATAACTCCATTAACTGTCAGTCACTCCATTAAAGACTGATGGTTGCAATCTTCACACTACAGATATATTTTTATGTCCATTGGATATAATCAATCAACGGTGCATTGACCCTTCACAACTTGCTCGTAAGTGCAACTTAGCCAAAATTACGGTTTTGTCCCCGTAGTTATATATAACTCCTTAAGCACCAAAAATCTCTCTAATGAACAATAAGTTATAGTCCAACTATAATCCCCCTCTCGGGCCAAGAGAGGGCGTGGCACCACATTGTTTGAGTCTCGAAATCAGCTCTTAAGGGAGCAATTTCTCTATTTACTCTAATTATAGAAAATGAGTGAATTCCTTCTTGTGTAGTTGTGTTCCCAGCTCCCCAACAGACGAATCCTCAAAATGGTAGACATATTGAGTTGACGAAACTGGTCACTCTCACCTATACAAATCAAAGGATCGCCTTCATAGGTAGGAGTTCACAACTCACTCAGCATTCAGGTCAAGTCACCTATGGTCATTCTGGTGAAATGTAAGTTTCATCTACCAATGATGTTATATAAAGAGATTATTCATTTCGTGGTCCGATCCTATACAGACTATTTGTACAGAGTACCCCCACTCACATGTCTACACATGAATGATCAAGATTAGATCATTTGGAACACTTTACAATAATTGTAACAACTATAAAGCGGGCAGTATTCGTAGTGTCACCAAGATAAGGTACCCAGCCTTATCTATCTATTACAGACCATTTAGGTTATCACATAAACATGATCTACATGTATGTCTCTAAATACATGTTTAAGTTACAGAAGATAGCCCTAGATTTTAATTTATTGGTTTTTGTGGGTTAATGCTACTAAGTGTTAAATAAAATACTTCTTTATTTTGATAGATAAATAAAGTATTTGTACAATACAATTACAAACTATGAAACTCACAAGATTTAGATATTAATTCCAACATTTTTTAGTATTTAATTTAAAAATAAGTCATTTATAAAAATATTCTAGTATTTGACAACTATTAAATTTTAATCAACTTTTATCAAAAGTGTCATTTAACGTCTGCATTTAACGTCTTCCATTAACTCCAATAACACGCATCTCTATGTCTTTTAACGTACTCACTACATTTATTTTATTTCCTTTTTATTTAATAATCGCCGGTCGTTATCACATGGGAGCCCTCGCCGTAATGCACTTTCTTTGCCCCCGAACCCCCACCATTCTTCTACCTCTACCTCTCCTTTTGGTTAAATTCTAACCATGGTTCTCCCCTTTTTTTCAATAATGTAAATGGCCAAAGAAATAGCTATAATAGAGTATGATTTTAAATTTTCATCGAGTATTTAGGAATGAAATTAAAACTTTTTTCAAGTTTGGAGACTAAAACAAATACATATATTATCATAGATAAATTTTCAAATCTTCAGTTAATTTCATTTATTTAAGACATGTTTGACTAGTCGTTTAAAATTTTGAAGTTTATATGATATGCCTTGTTGAAATATAAACTTGATTTTGGGTTAGAAGTAATTGATTCTAGCCCAAACAAAAGTACAAGTTCTAGAAATATCAAACATTAAAATATTCTAGAGATATTACTTGTAGGAGATGCTTAGAATGTGTTGGCAAATATAAGGATTATCTAGAAAATATAAGGAAAAAAGTATAATTGTAGAAAATATTCTAGAGACATTTGTAACCATTAGATCATGAATGTGTTGGCAAAATCCTAACCATAGATTTATGGGAGCCAACTAGTATAAATAGAAGGTATGTCTTACTATTTGTATCAAACCAAAAAAATTAGAAGTACTCAATAACACTAGTAGCCTCTTTCTCAATTCTCTCTTCTAAATTTCCTCCAACCTCTAAAATTTATTTCCAACCGGCTTTGTTTTTTGGTGGAAGTAAAAATAAAAGTTATGAGAGCTTATATCCAATTGGACAATATAGCATACCATATTTGTGAGATATCGAGTCATTTTCCCCTAACATGTGTTTCAATTAGCAGCTTATATGGTATGTATTTTAATTAGCTGGAATCATGTCAAACTCGAGCAGAAACAATGATAACGCTTCTACATTTTCCTTAAAATGTCCTTAAAATCTGGTATGTTGGACATCTCATTTATACATTTACAATGTAAACTTCTAAAAATAACCATTGATAGAATAACAGGTTATTAAGATTTGAGTTTGCGTAATCTAAGTTGAATTAGATGCCTAGATTTAGGTCGATCATAAGATTAGCAATCACATAAACTAAACAAACAAAATTCATATATTATACACATATTCGAGATGTATTTAAGTTAAAGTTAGCATTCATTTTACTTCAAATAAAATCATCATTCATATACATGTTTAGAATATTACATCACATAGAGTGTGAAAGCATTGCAACCAATAATTTTTTTTTTAGAGGAAGTAAATATAACTTTAACTACTAAACAATGTCGTACTAATTAAAAAAAAAAATACTAAACAATGCTAACTAACACATGTTTAGAAGTAATTTTAAAAAAATGAAATAATAATAATAATAACAACAACAATAACAACACTAACATGTTAATGATTTGACATGCATGTTAGACATATTTTGGCTAATCAAGTTGACACACGTGGACAAATTAATAATAGTATCACTTCATGATAAAGACTAAATAAAAGTATAATAAAAATTTAGGAATGAAATAAACTTTTTTAAAGTTTGGAGACGAAATAAATATTTGTATTATCACATATAAATTTTCAAATGTTGGGATTGGTGTCCTAAATCTCTTGTATTCTCATAGATGTGAACTTTGTATAAACAAATTGATATTAATAAAATAATTGTTATTTTATGAGCATACACATAATCCAATAAAATAAGATCCTAGGTTATTTTATGTAATTTAAACAAGTACGTAAAGACATATAGGTGGATCTTGTTTAAATAATAACCTAAACGGTCTGTAGTAGATGGATAAGGTTGGGTATCTTATCTTGGTGACGGGTTCGGCCCGCTTTGTAGATGTTATAAGTATTGTAAAGTGCTACAAATGAACTGATCCAAATTATTCATGTGCAGACTTGTAAATGGGGGTATCCTATACAAAGAGTTTGTATAAGACCGGACCATGAAATAGTTAGTTTCATTATATAACATCGTTAATAATAGAGACTTACATTTCACCAGGATCACCATAGATGACATGACCTGAATCCTGAGTGATTTATGAACTCCTGCTCATGAAGACAATCCTTTGATTTGTATGAGTGAGGGTGGTTAGATGCCAACTCAACAAACCTACCATTTTGGAGATTAGTTTGATTGGAGAGCTAGAAACATAGCTACACAAGACGGAATTCACTCATTCCCTTATGTCGGGGTAAGTAGGGGTAAGTAGATAAATTGCTCCCTAAAGGGCTGATTCTGGGGATTGAACAATGTGGTCACAACTTCTCCTGGCACGAGAGGGACTTATTCATAGTTGGACTATGATTTATTGTTCATTAGAGAAATTAGTGATACTTAAGGAGTTAGATGTGACTACGGAGGTAAAACGGTAATTTTGGCTCAACTGTACTTACAAACAATTTATGAAGGGTCATCGTTGTTGATTGGTTATATTCAATGGACACAGAAATATACATGTAGTGCAAAGAGTGCATATATCAATTTTTAGTAGAATGATTGGTAGTTAATGGAAGTTGTTAATTTAATTAAAGAGTTTAATTAATTATCCAAGTACCATTAGAGCTTCAATCTATACATCCATAAGGTCCTCTCTATAGCTCAACAAGGTTTTAATTGTGAATTAATTTTTGATTAATTTAAAATGTCCAAATCAATTGAGGGAATTAATTAATTACTTATATATGTATACAATTAATATAATCTATTAGATACATTATAATATAAAGTATTTTGAGAATAATTTGAATATGACTCAAATGCTAATTGTATGAATGAGATTCATATAATTAAATTTAATATAAATATGATTTATGTTAAATTCTATAAATAGTTGAAAGGAATAAAATATTTAGATATATTCAAATATTAATTATATGGATTAGATTCATATGATTGAATTTAACATAAATGTGATTTGTATTAAATTTCATACATGGTAGAGATTTATATTAAGATTCTTATTATATATATTATTATTATTGATTTTATTTGATTAAATTAATATTTTCTCTCAACTAAATATGTGCAGTTGGACGGGTTGAGTGAATTAGTTCACTATTCTTCTTCTTCGTATTTTTTCTGACACGAGAGAGTTCTCTCTGCAAAAAATTTACAGAAAATAAAAACTTCCCTGTTCCACCACTCCTGCCAATTCTCAACCCTAGAGAACACAGAAGATTCAATTTTGTGGTGTTCCAATTGAAAAATGAAAAGGATCGTGTCCATGATTCATTCGAGAGAATTCGTGAAGAAATTGGCTTCAAATATAAGATCTCCTTTCCAATTTCTTATGGTTTAGCATGCTGTAAAATTTTTAGTTTTAATGCATAATCTTCTACCTCTTAATTCTGTAATTTTAAAATTATGTAAAAATAAAATTGGGATCGATCCCACTTCCACATCGAAACCTTCGTTGGTTTCTTTCATAAAATACTCAGCCAGTTTCATTTATTTATGGAGTGTCTGACTAGCTGTTTAAAAGTTTGAAGCTTATATGGTATGTGTTTCAATTAACAACTTATATGGTATGCGTTTCAATTAGCTGGAATCACGCCAAACTCGAGCAGAAAACGACTGTAACGATTCTACAGTTTCCTTAAAATGTCTTTAAAATGTCGTACGTTGGACATCTCATTTATACATTCAATATAAACTTCTAAAAGAATTTGACAAAATAACAGGTTATTAAGATTTGAGTTTGCGTAAGTTGAATTAGATGCCTAGATTTTGGTTGACCATAAATCACACAAACTAAACAAACAAAATTCATATATCATACACATATTCAAGATGTGTTTAAGTTAAAGCTATCGTTGATTTTATTTAAAATAAAATTATCATTCGTATACATGTTTACAATATTACATCATATATAGCGTGAAAGGATTTCAACCTACAATTTTTTTGAGAGGAAGTAAAATATTATTTTAACTACTAAACAATGTTGTACTAATAAAAGAAAAAAAAAACTATTGAACAATGCTAACTAAGACATGCTTAGAAGTGATTCTAAATAATAATGTTTACAATATTACATCATATATCGTGTGAAAGGATTTCAACCTACAATTTTTTTGAGAGGAAGTAAAATATGATTTTAACTACTAAACAATGTTGTACTAATAAAAGAAAAAAAAAATATTAAACAATGCTAACTAAGACATGCTTAGAAGTGATTCTAAAAAAAATGAAATAATAGTAATAATAACAACAACAATAATAACAAGAACATGTTAGGGGTATTTGTTTCAAGTGTTGGACTTGAGATGGGTTAGGCATCCTAAGTCCAACTGTTGTTTAGAGCAAGGGATTAGGAAGCCAAGGCTTCCTATCCTCTTTCACATGGGATTGATTAGTAAACACCATTATATTTAAACCTATGGGTTAGACTTTTTTTTCTTTTTTGTAATTTAATCTAGGAAGTTCGCCAGTCTAACTTCGACGACCACATTCAATGACCGCCATTGGCCAACTTCGATGGCTACCTCCGGCACTCATTACTGGCCAACCTCTAGTCGCCAATTTCGACGACCTTGTCAGCGAACTTTCGGCCACAAACTTCGGCCAACCTCTTGACGCGACCGGTAAACCTTGAAAAATATTAATAAAACACTTTTAGTATATAACAAACCAAACAAACTTATACATAAAAATACTTCTAAGAAAAAGTTTTCAAACACATGTATGTTTTTCTTTTAAGAAGTTTTTATCAAAAGTGTTTCAATGAAAATGATTTTTTGAAAAATATTTTTCCTAAGTCCTTCCAAATAAGTCCTTAGTTTAATTACAATAATATTTTTAAAAATACACTTTCTCTTTCTTCTAACTCTTTTTTCTTTTGGAGTTTTTTTAAGTATTATTATTTATTAGATTATATCTTTTAATTCTCCCTCTTCTCTTCTTTATTTAACATTAATATTTCCTTCATTTTAGATTTCATTTATTTTCTTGTATTTTTCCTAGCTGAAAATCGATCATCTACCTATAGATTCCTTATTTGTATAGGTTTAGAAAAGAAAACTATTTTAGAAAGTTCATAACCATAAGAAACTTCCCTTATATGCTTCTTTTCCTATTATTATTATTATTATATCTTATATAAGGTGTAATTAAGTATATTTATTTTGACATTATGTGTAGAAATCCCTAATTTAAATTAGTTAAAGTGACAAATGTTTATGAAATTTTATTTCAAAACCTAGTAAAATCAAAATATCAAATTATAAAAATAATAAATTAAATAAAATTATAATATTGATCAAATTTCTATTTCAAAATTAAAAAAAAAACAAGTATTATTCTAAAATTTTTAGTTTATTTTAAATTTAACTATATTAAAATAATTATGATGAAAATTTTAAACAAATCTAAAATCTAATCATTGATTAGATACAAGAAAATATCTCAAAAAACTCAAGATTTATAAAATTGCATTTCATTCCTAGGCTCTCAGTTTCTTAAACCTTGGTTACTAAACCTCACAACCTAAACCCAGACTTAACATTCCCAATCTTAACATTTCAAACCTGCATGCCAAACGGTCGCTTAATGATTTAACATGCATATTAGATATATTTTGGCTAATTAAGTTGACACACATAGACAAATTAATAGTAGTATCACTTCATAATAAGGATTAAATAAAAGTATAATAGAAATTTAGGAATGGAATTAAAGCTTTTTTAAAGTTTGTAGACGAAACAAATATATATATTATCACATATAAACTTTCAAATTTTTAGCCAGTTTCATTTATTTAAGACATGTCTGTCGTTAAAAGTTTGAAGCTTATATGGTATGCATTTCAATTAGCAACTTATTTATATGCGTTTCAATTTATTAAAATCACGCCAAATTCGAGCAAGAGACGAAGGTAACGCTTCTACAGTTTTTTTAAAATGCCCTGAAAATGTGGTATGTTGGACATTTCATTTATACATTTACAATGTAAACTTCTAAAAAAACAATTGACAAAAAATCTAAATTACATAAACTAAACAAACAAAATTCATATTTCATACACATATTCAACATGTATTTAAGTTAAAGTTAGCATTTATTTTACTTAAAGTAAAACCATCATTCATATACATATTTAGAATATTACATAGCATATAGCTTGAAAGGATTTCAACCAACAATTTTTTCTAGAGGAAGTAAAATATGACTTTAACTACTAAACAATGCTAAATAAGATATATTTAGAAGTGATTCTAAAAAAATGAAATAATAATAATAATAACATTTTAATGATTTGACATGCATGTTAGACATATTTTGACTAATTAAGTTGATATACATCGACAACTTAATGGTAGTATCACTTCATAATAAAGACTAAATAAAAGTATAATAGAAATTTAGGAAATAAATAAATAAATATATATATATATATATATATTATCATAGATAGAGTTTCAAAATTTGAGTCACGGTTTCATTTATTTAAGTCGTGTCTGACTAGCATTTAAAAGTTTGAAACTTATATGGTATATGTTTCAATTAGCAGCTTATGTGGTATGTGTTTCAATTAACAACTTATATGGTATGTGTTTCAATTTGCTGGAATCACGCCAAAATAGAGCAAGAAACGACAATAATGCTTCTACAGTTTCCTCAAAATGTCCTTAAAATGTGGTATGTTGGAATCTCATTTATACATTTACAATGTAAACTTCTAAAAAAACAATTGGCAGAATCACATGTTATTGAGATTTGAGTTTGCATAATCTAAGTTGAATTAGATACCAAGATTTAGATTAACCACATGATTAGCAATACATAAACTAAAAAAACAAAATTCATATATCATATACATATTCAAGATGTATTCAAGTTAAAGGTAGCATTCATTTTATTTAAAGTAAAATCATCATTCTTATATAAATTTAGAATATTACATCACATATAGCATGAAAGGATTTCAAATTACAATTTTTTTTTTTTTTGAGGAAATAAAATGTGACTTTAACTACTAAACAATGTTGTACTAATTAAAAAAAAATTACTAAACAATGTCAACTAATACATGTTTAGAAGCGATTCTTAAAAAAAATCGCATCCCCGATTTGATCGGGAATAGGGGTCAAATCAGGTTCCCGATCGATGACGGGACGTGGACGGGGAGGGTATCCCTACCCCATCCCTGACCCCACTAATTCTTTTTTAATATATATATATAATTTTGCAAATAAATATATATCATGTATCCTAAAAATATATTATTTAAAAATATTTATATAATTAATATATATTAAAAGAAAAGAAAAAAAAAAAAAAAGAACAATGGGATGGGTCCTCGAGGGGACCGGTTTCACCCAGTGGGGATGGAGATGGAGAAACAATAATAATAATACTCGTAGGGTATATTACCTTCTTAATATTCACAATCTCTCTTTGTATATGCTCAAAATAATCAAAACTACACTTTAACAAAATAAAGAACATTAGTAAATAAATAAACCCGAAGTATAATCACAAAATATAGTATATCACAAATCCAATGACTAGAGCATCATAAACAACTAAATCAACCAGTTTCGTCCAAAGTTTCCATTTCCAATTAGGACACCCTTTGGCATCTTTTCTTACCTAATGAACAGAAACTAAGAGGCCATGACAACAGACCAAGTTTAAAGACACTGCCAATTTAAAATCAACGGTCTAAAATAGAAGAATTAACTTGCCAACTCCTAACTTTGTTGGATACTTCGGTCAAAATAGATGAGCAAGTGTTATTCCCAAATAGAGAAGATTTCAAATGTCCACGGACTCATTCAATCACAACAAATTGATCTCATAATCAGACCTCTGTTTGTTTCTTCTATAAAATTATGAAACCAGACAAAACCAAAGTCAGACTATAACCCTAAAGTTTCTAAGTAATCATAATCATTTCTCAATCTCTAGATCATAAAATCCATACAAAAAACCAATCACATAAAAAACAAATAAGAATTTTAATAGAGTGAAACCACATAAAGAGTATTGTAACTCGTCAATATGAAAGTTATTACAATATAACATTATCAAACATTTAGTTATAAACAATAAACATAGTATAGCTAAGCACAAAACAAACAAACTCCTCAGCTCGAATTACACTTACCTAGTGTGCTCCTAAAACAATTTCAAGTGTCCCTTCAAAATGGCCTTAAGACTTAACTAGACCAATTAAAATTAACATCAATCTACAAAAGAGTGTTTCAAATGTTATAAACTAATATACGGCAATTATAACTCGTTGAAAAAGGACAAAAAAATCAACTTGGTGCTTCCTTGAAAGAAATGTTTTAAAGAGTTCAAAACCAATCCAAATATGCTAATAAGGGCTTCAAAGAATTAGAAACCAATCTAACCATTTCAACTATGTTTGAAAAGGTATAAATATAATTTTAATACATAAAACTTCGCTAGAAATTGCTCCAATTAATTCGAAATCAGGTCACTGGTACAAAAAGAAAAGTTATATTGTCCTCGGAAAGAAATAGAACTTAAAATAAAAACTAAGCTACAACATTTAAAAAGTTTAATTGATAGGGATTTAGAGTGTTTTACCTATGGAAATTTATCCAAAAAGATTCAAATGCTTGCTAGATGGAATTCAAAGTACAAGCTTAAACTTGCATATTTGAAGCCGAAAAGAAGCGTGTAACCTTAAACAAAGGCAAAAAGGAGACTATGAGAAAAGTTATTGGATCAATTCTAATTGGAATAAAAACATTAATAAGCAAGATTCAGATTCTTACTAATCATTTTCTTCAAAAACATCCGTGATAGATCCAAAATTTGTATTAACTTGCATTGATGGTTTCCCCCACTGGTGGTTTCTTCATGGATCATAAAAGAAAATCTGTATTAGTAGCTTGAACAAAGAAAGAAAAGAAGAGTTATTATTCCCCATGATTAGAACAAATATATTAGCTTCAGAATTTTGAACAAATAGCAAAAGTTACAAGTCCAGAGGTACTATGAAAAGGAAAAATATATGAGGAGCTTAATTTAGAATTATAAAGTAAATCTTATTTACCTTGAAATCTCACATAATTCCAATAAACACATTAAAATTTTAACTAATGAGCATTGGTTAGAAAATGTTTTATAAAGTAAATGATAAAAATTTTCATATAAATGACAAAGAAAATTAAATTATGATAACTATGAGGCTCTCCCAATGAAGTGTGTGTGTACTCATCAGTCACCACTCTTTAAGGTAAAGTTGGGATGAAAGAAAGAAGAAATTACTTTTGAAATAACCCCTCATATATCAAACTATAACAAATTACTGCCAATAAATATATGAAAGGTTCCCATAATTATCAAATTGGTTCTACATTATAATTCATAAAAAAAAAATAGCAAGAAACAACACTGGAATTAGTTATATATAAAAGTATGAAAAATAGACAAGATATTCAAAATGAAAACTAATATCTATTCTTACACCTCACATTGTATGAGCAATTTTCTTCATCCTACACTTACACCATAAACCAATGTAATTCTTATAACAACATGCTAGTCATTCCAATATCACTACCATAGTACAACATACTTAAATATCCATAACACATACAATTCAAGAATATCGATAATGTAAATAAAAAATCTTACGCAATTAAAGTACTCAAAATATTAGCACACAACAAGCAGACCCGATAAGATTTAAATTTAAATTTTTAGATTCAACAAGAACAAGGTTTTAGAGTTCAAATTTAATTCAAAAACCTTAATCAAACCAAATAATGCTCAAGGGATATGTTTTTGTCTCAAATGCATCTTTAAAACTGAATTCAAACACTCTAAATCGAGTCCAAATTATGAAAAGAGAGCACATAAGAGTTAAAGACCAATCTAGATTATTTTAACCAAGTTCAAAAGGCTTGAACATAACTTTTCTATCTAAAGCTCACAAAAACAGACATGGGTCCTTGTTGAAAAGCGTTGAAGTTGGTTCGATGTCGATCTGAAGAAAAAAAAAAAAAAAGGAAAAAGAAAAAGAAAAAGAAAAAGAAAAAGAAATAAAGAAAAGTTCTAAATTTTTAATCTTCTTAAAAAGAAATTTTAATTTTTTTATCCACATCACATTAACTAATTCAAAAAGTTAGTACCATATTAGCATAAGGTGTGTACAGTTTGAATTCCCCACTTTTCTTATATACTAAGAAAAACTAAATAATTTAGGCCTCCTATAGTAAAAAATAGTTTCTTACGTTTATAATGAAACTTTTTATTCTTGTTACCTTATCTAATAATTAAAATTTGTATTCATTTAATAAATTTAAATTTACCTATGAGATAAAAAAAAAAGATAAAATATAATTATGATTTTTGTACTCTTATTTAATTTATATTCTTTCACAAATTAATTTTTTAAAGAAAGATTTCACAAATTCAAATTTAGTATTTGTATTTTAAATACATTTTTTAATTAACAAATACTTTTTTATTATAGAACTAGATGAACAATAATAATCATTTTTATCTTTACTCAAGAAAAGACACCTTGTTAATATGCTATCAAAATTCATAAAGTGAAAGTTAATAGAGATTAAATTTAGTTTGGAAAAGTTGATCGTAGTCTAACAATAGACATTGATCTTAAAATATTAAAATGATAAGATTTATAGTTAAACGTTTGAAAATATATGGACTAAAATAGAATAGGTCTCAAAAAAAAAATAAAAATGAAAAATGATATTATAATTCAGAAAAGTATGAATAAGTTTCTGATTTAAAATAGAAATAGTTAAAAATTATAACGTTTTGGTAAATTGTTAAAAAAAAAAAATAAAATAAAAAAAAACCTTTAATGCCTACTTCAATTTTCTCTTTTTAGTATGTATCTTTTGATAATACTATATTCTCTCTTTAATTTAAATTTATGTAAATATATAGTTACATCTTTTTTTGTCTTTATGATAAAGAAATTGATATCTTTGTCGAATTGTTTTTAGTTTAATAACCAACATTACATGATGTTTTTAGTACAATTGGGAATGAAGGATTCAAACACGAGACATCTTGGTTACTAACACATTCATATGACAATAAGCTATGTTTACTTTGACAATATATATTAGATGATTTAAATATTACTTCGACGCATCTAAAATTTATTTATATGAACTTGTATCTTCTCTTACATAAAATCTTGGATCTGCCAATAAATGTAATGTGATATTATTATTGTATAAATATTATATTTAAACTTTAATTCTTATTCTTTAATTGTCAAGATAGTTTATATGTTTTAATTGAACATTTATAATTAGGTTATATATATGAATAATTTCTCTTTAAATTCAAATTGTCCATATAAAACTAATCATACAAAAAACAAATTTAGTGAAAATTTTAATTCTTTAATTAATATTTTCTCATAGTATTGATTTAAGTTAATTGATCTATAAAAAAAAATCTACGGAAAAAATTTCAAATAGGAAACCCATTTCTAGTGGAAAATCCAGCCACCCGAATTCCATGAAGGATTTTACGACGATGGAGAATAAAATGGGGAGTAGCAATGAGGAAGGTATAGTGAAAGAAGAGAGAAAGAATAAAAAATAACACGAGGAGGGGAAAATCAAAAAATATTTAAAAGTTTTTCTCAATCTTAATGATTAAAAGATATAAAAATATATATTTTTTAGTTTCTATCTATGGCTCTTAGCCTCAATTCTTTTGCGAGTTCCGTTATCGTATTTAAACATTCTTCAACATTAAGATTCACTAACATGTTAAATTAAGTGATTAATTTAAAATAATAATTAAATAATTAAGTTCAATAAAGAAAATAATATTAAAGTAACTATAATTCAACCCAATTCTATTAAACTAGCTCATCCTTCTAAGGCATCCACCAAGCTGAATTCATTAAAAAGTTTTAGCTCACAATTGAAAGATTAATCAGTAAGTTCATTGATAAAGAATTCAGGAGTATAAGGAAGTAAATAAATTAAAAAACAACATATATAAATCTGGAAAACATAATTCTTCAACTCTTATGACTATCTTTATATTCCGTATGAGTATTGCTTTATTGGCTCGATTCTACCTCTTTCCAGGATAATCACACTTACAGCTCTATTATATGGGTAGGAGTTGACCTAAAGGCTCTAATTTCATAGGAACTTATGTTAAGTGTAAAAGTGTTTCTTCCTCCTTTTTTTTTTTTTTTTTTTTCTTATCTTAAGAAATTTGCTTTCTATGTTGGGAGTGGAATTTGTCTCCCATGCTTCATTCACCAAAGGGATTAGATTAAAAAGTTGTATATGGACTTCAAGGGAATGGATAGTAGTCAAAATACATCCAATTTGGATTAGGAAGATTCAAAATGGACTAACAGTTCAGGACTGTTCGACCACAAAAATTTAATTTGAACTAGTCTAGGGCACAACATACACCCATTGGATTTTTGTATGCATAGCTAGGGATATTATAAAGAACTCAATTAACCCAATCCCAACTAGGTTGGGTTGATGGATTGGATTATAAACTTATTTAGATTAAATTGGGTTGGGTTTAAATATAACTGAAAACTTGATAGATTGGATTGGTTCTTAGATTTACTTAAAATTAGCCGAGAAATTATGCCAAAAAAAACCCTCATTTGAACTTCTGTCTTATCTTTTGTAGATTGTAAATAAAAAAGAAATCCAATCTCGATCTCTAGAAGTGTTTTTCTCTTCTTCTTGGGCACTTCCCAGTCCACAACAGACTTGATATCCTCTTGATCCAATGGCGGCCCCTAACTTACTACGCTACTACTGCGATGTGAGCGGTGGAGAGCGAGCGACTTTAAAGAGGGCACCATGGCCAATTTTTTAAATTTCAGATTTATGGCCATTGCACTGTGTAGATAGTCTCATTCCTACACTTAATTTTCCTATTTTTCCCTACACTTAATTTTCCTATTTTACTCAATCTCAAGGTGACTTCAAATAAGAAGGGCGAATATCTCCCATAAATCTAGGTTTTTTTTTTTTTTTTTTTTTATCATTTTCAAATTTGTTAAGTAGATTTTGTTGGGATTTCGTTATTTAAATTTTTGTTTTAAATATTAGGGGTGGGTTAAACACAAATAAAAAGTTCTGTGTTGTTTTTGCTTTTTTCTAAAAAAAAAATTGTATCAATTCCGTCATTGTATATGATAGATTATTTGAAAAAGAATATATATCTTAATATGTGTATTTTTTATTAGGATTTACCGATTGATTCGAGGTGATTTTGCATACTAATTTGAGAGATTTCTAAATCTTTGACGATTGGAATGAAATATGAATTGGAGATTTGAAAAAAATTGGTATTTCTAAGGGAGAGTTGTAGTAGGTAGGCGACATGAGAGGTTGTAAAGGATACGGGGTGTGATTGTAATGCGCAGAGTAAGCACTATAAGAAGTTAATAAGGGGAATATGTTGTTTAAATTTTGGTCTAGAATTTTTTCAGGTTTTTAGTTGATGGACTTTTAGTACATAGTATTTGCATTTGCATATTTAGTTTGATGAATAATTTAATTATTACAAGATATTTGTGTGAGGTTTAAATTATTTTTAATATAAAGGGTGTGACAAAATATGAAAAGATTCTAGATGTAGCCATGCATTTGCATGGTACAGATCTAAATTTCGAATTATTACTTGTTGATCGAAATCAGCAAGTCAATATTAGGTTTTTCAGACTCTTGTAGCTCTAAGTAATTTTTATAACTAAAGTTAGTTTTGATATGCTATTTGATTGAAATAGTTTTCTTTTAATGGCTTCACAATAAATGTATATTCAAATCTCAAACTTATGAGATTTTGAGTGGTTGAATTTATTGGATCTAGTTTTAGGTTGTTAGACTTTTTTAAGCACCCCTTGATTTTCGGGATTTGTTACCAAGGGTATTTTGGACAATTATTAAATTTTAAATAGTATTAGAATTAGTTGTTTGGCCATTTTTTAAAATGCCATTTTGTTTGACTGAACCAAACTTATTATTGAATTCAAAAAGATTTTCTTATACGATAAAAACTATATATATATATTTTTAATTTTATTTTGTTTTATTTCATGGTTACATTAATTAGGTTTATTATTTAATAAGGATGGTTGTGTATTGGACAAAAAGAAACTAAACTATTAGCAAAAATAGCAAAACTTCAAACTATTTGCAAATATAACAAAACATTAAGTGAAAAATCTAAAAACCCTGCACTATCACAAATAGTACACAATTTCAATCCAAATCATTAATACACAAATTTAGCCCAAATCGATTTCTCTTTCCAACTATTTGCATATTTTATTTTATTTTTTTTCTTCGTAGGATTTTCTTCAATGTTTCCATCTTAGTAGTTCTATTTTCCAACTATTACTATCGTCATTGGTATGAGACCTTTAGGCGAAACCAAAAGTAAAGCCATGGGATTTATGCCCCGAAGTGAAAAATATAGGTTCGTTGTTCCTAATAAGTGGTATCAAAATGGTACCAGGCCCTAACTTAGCCATATAAAGTCTCTAACCCAACCAAACCTAACCCTTAAAATTAGGGTTGGGTTAGATTGGGTTGTCGGGTTATAACTTATTTTTTTATTTTTAATTACAAATATGTAAATTTATATAAACACATGACTAATAACTAAAATCTCATAAAATTCAAATGCTAAATATCAAATATCTAAGATATTTATTACAAACTTCAAATAAAGGCAAATATCATAACAATATTAAAAGAAAAAATTTAAAATTCACAAATTAATCAATACAAAGTAATCAAATTTTAAAAAAGAGAAATATATATAGTATATTTTATTTATATATAAAATTCAGGTTGGGTTGGGTCAAACCAAATTTTTTTTAGCCAACCCATGACCCAACCCAACCCAACAAAAATAAAAAATCCCAATCCAACCCTTATATTTTGGATTGGGTAGTCCGAGTTGTTCGGGTTGTCGGTGTTGGAAATGTCCTACAATTTATGTTAAATATTCTATTTGTTAATAATAATAAATGGTTGATTTTGCATTAAAATCCAATAAACATATCCATGGATATAGTCTGAATATAGTGAGCCTAAATGGTTAAGTATATGGATAAATTGGATATCTCATCCTAGTAACACTATTGGATACGGCCCACTTTGTAGTTGTTACAAGTTGTAAATAGTGACACTTTGTAGTTGGTCATGTGTCAGTTATCTATTACTTCATTTGTTATCCATGTATCTCAAGATTACATTATTAGACTTCATGTAATTCATTTCCTACTTGCCAAATTGCCTATAAATAGTGACATTTTGTGAGTTTTGAAAGACACATATTGAGCAAGATCCATAAAATTAGATAAAGTAGAGAATTTAGAGAAATTTCTTATTTTATATTTTGTTAATTTATTTTATTTTGTTTATTTATTTATTATGTTTAATTTTTTAATATTTATTTATTTTATTATTATATTATATTTTTTCCTATTCGATTTCCGGGACAGGGATGGGGAATCCCCATCCCGCCCTAGCCCGTTGCTAACCCTAATAATAATAACAACAATAACATGTTAATGATTTGAGATGCATGTTAGACATATTTTGGCTAATTAAGTTGACACACATAGACAAATTAATGGTAGTATAACTTCATAATAAGAACTAAAAAAAAGTATAATAGAAATTTAGGAATGAAGTTAAAACTTTTTTAAAGTTTAGAGACGAAACAAATATATATATTATCATAGATAAACTTTCAAATTTTCAGTCAGTTTCATTTATTTAAGGTATGTTTGACTAGTCATTTGAAAGTTTGAAGTTATATGATATGTGTTTCAATTAGTAGCTTTTTCCATGGTATGTATTTTAATTAGCTAGAATCACACCAAACTCGAGCAAGAAACGACAGTAACACTTCTACAATTTTCTTCAAATGCCCTTAAAATATGGTATGTTGGACATCTCATTTATACACTTACAATGTAAACTTCTAAGAAAAAAATAATTGACAAAATAATAGATTATTGAGATTTGAGTTTACATAATCAAAGTTGAATTAGATCTTGGATTTAGGTCGACCATAAAATTAGCAAATAACGAAAACTAAAAAAACAAAATTCATATATCACACACATATTTCAGATCTATTTAAGTTAAAGTTAGCATTTATTTTATTTAAAGTAAAATCATCATTGATGTACATATTAAGAATGTTACATCACATATAGTGTGAAAAGATTTCAACCTACAACAAGAGGAAGTAAAATATGACTTTAACTACTAAACAATGTTGTACTAATAAAAAAAGAAAACTACTCAACAATGCTAAATAAGACATGTTTAGAAATAATTTCAAAAAAATGAAATAATAATAGTAATAATAGTAGTATTAGTAACAACAACAACATGTTAATGATTTAACATTCTTGTTAGAAATATTTTGGCTAATTAAGTTGATACACAGGCAAATTAATGGTAGTATCGCTTCATAATAAGGACTAAATAAAAGTATATTAGAAATTTAGGAATGAAATTAAAATTCTTTAAAGTTTGGAGATGAAGCATATATATACTATTATCATAGATAAACTTTCAAATTTTCAGTCAATTTCATATATTTAAGGCATGTCTGACTAGCCGTTTAAAAGTTTGAATCTTATATGGTATGCATTTTAATTAGCTAGAATTATGCCAAACTCGAGCAAGAAACGACAGTAATGCTTTTACAGTTTCCTTAAAATGTCCTTAAAATGTGGTTTGTTGGATACCTCATTTATACATTTACAATGTAAGCTTCTAAAAAAAACTATTGGCAGAATAACAGGTTATTGAATTGACATAATTTAAGTTGAATTAGATGCATAGATTTAGGTTGCCTATAAGATTAGCAAATCATAAACTAGACAAACAGAATTCACTATATCGCACAATATTCAAGATGTATTTAAGTTAAAGTTAGCATTCATTTTATTTAAAGTAAAATCATCATTCATATACATATTTAGAATATTACATCACATATAGCGTCAAAGGATTTTAATCTACTATTTTTTTTAGAGGAAATAAAATATGACTTTAACTGCTAAACAATATTGTATTAAAAAAACAAGAAAACCACTAAACAATACTAATTAGGACATGTTTACGAGTGATTCTAAAATAGTTAAATTCACTCATAAAATGCTTTTAATAATTCAAAATCAATTTTAATATTATGAAAAATGTGTCTAAAAGTATAAAATTAAACATTGAATTGATTTTGAGTGATTGCATATTTTGATGTAATTTTAATCATAGCAAAGTAATTTTAATTATGTCAAGTGTAATAACGTTTAATAAAGTTTCCATGACTCTAAAAATCTATCATTAATACATTTTCTTACTCTTTTCTTTTTTTAGTTTTTGAATCTACCATCAAGAAAAATACATTGAGGATACATTAAAAAATTGTCATTAATTATTGTTTCATGACTTTTCAATGTAGTCAACAATAAACATATATTGACATTTATTATTTCATGACAAATTTTCTATGACAATTTTTCATTGTCATTCATTCTTCATTCTATATAAAAATAGACAAGATAATATCTATTCTTACACCTCATATTCTATGAGCAATTTTCTTCATCTTACACTTACACCATAAACCAATGTAGAATTTTATAACAGCACTTCAACATGCTAGTCATTGCAATATCATTACAATAGTACAACATACTTAAATATCCATTACACATGCAATTCAAGAATATCGATAATGTAAATAAAAAAATCTTACACAATTAAAATATTCAAAATATTAGAACACAACAAGCAGCCCGATAAGTAGAATTTTACTTACTAAAGTACTCTCAAGAGAGTCCAATTGCTCCTAAACAACAAGAACAATGTTTTGGAGTTCAAATTTAATTCAAAAACCTTAATCAAACCAAATAATGCTCAAGGGATATGCTTTTGTCCCAAACGCATCTTTAAAGCTAAATCCAAATGCATCTTTAAAGTTGAATCCAAACACTCTAAATCAAGTCCAAATTACGAAAAGAGAGCACATAAGGGTTAAAGACCAATCTAGATTATTTTAACCAAGTTCAAAAGGCTTGAACATAACTTTTCTATCTAAAGCTCACCAAAACAAACATGGGTCCTTGTTGAAAAGCGTTGGAGTTGGTTCAATGTCAATCTGAAGCAAAAAAAGAAAGAAAGAAAGAAAGAAAAGTTCTAAATTTTTAATCTTCTTAAAAAGAAATTTTAATTTTTTTATCCACATCACATGAATTAATTCAAAAGGTTTTATTCAAAATTAGTACTAATATTTTGGTTTAGATTTGTTGATTTCAAAAATTTGTCGGGCTTGGACCCTAACCTTTGATGAGCAGCAACGGTAAATTTATTTGACCAAAGAAGAAAATATCTTGCAAAGAAAAATGAATTATCTTCACACAAGTATGGCAGTAGCCACACGTGTTCCGATTCTTAAGTTACAAAAACTTCAGAACTTAAAAGCTTATTTGGGCATCAATTTTGATCTTTGTACTCTTGGGACTCATCTTATTTTAATTTATATTCTTTCACAAATTCAATTTTTTTAAGAAAGATTTCACACATTCAGATTTAGTTTTTATATTTTAAATAAATTTTTTAATTGTTTTTTAGATAATTTTTTAAAGAAAAAGTAATTGAATTAGATCTTAGCTCCATATTAGCATAAATTGTGTATGTAGTTTGAATTCCCCACTTTTCTTATATACTAAGAAAAACTAAATAATTTAAGCTTCCTATAGTAAAAAATAGATTCTTATGTCTATAATGAAATCTTTTATTTTGATTATCTTACCTAATAAATAAAATTTATATTCATTTAATAAATTTAAATTTACATATGAGATAAAAAACAGATAAAATATAATTCTGATTTTTGTACTCTTGTTTAATTTATATTCTTTCACAAATACATTTTTTTTAAAGAAAGATTTCACTAATTCAAATTTAGTATTTATATTTTAAATACATTTTTTTAATTTTTTTCTACATACTTTTTTATATAGAACTAGATGAACAATAATAACCATTTTTATCTTTATTCAAGAAAAGACACCTTGTTAATATGCTATCAAAATTTATAAAGTGAAAGCTAATAAAGATTAAATTTAGTTTTGAAAAGTTCATCATAGTCTAACCATAGACAATGATTTTAAAATATGAAAATGGTAAGATTTATAGTTGAATGTTAAAAAAATTTCACCTTTCCCCACGCATAAAAACGTCAGACAAAGTATTAAAAACGTCAGGATAGGTTATACCAACGCATTTTTTTGCGTCGACATAATCATTGTCGTATCCATGTCGAGAAGTTCCTCCCGAAAAAAATTGTTTTTGTCAGCATAAATACCATTTTCGGCAACGCAATTGTTTGCGTCGACATATGTGTTTTCCCAACAAAATACAATTTGCATAAAAAAAGCATAGTCATAAACAACAAAAATTCAGTTCAATAGACATATTTCTGCTAACGTTTATTTGCGTCGGCATAAGTTGTTTATAATTTTATATATTTTTTGTAACAATTAAATAAATAATTTTTTATTTCATTAATACCTAATTATACACAAACGAAAATTAATCTTCAAACAAATCAATTGAGGATAAATATAACAAAAGTAAACTTATATATTTTAAAATAAGACTAATATTCAATACACAAGCTATAAAATTCTACAAACAAAAACTATATATACAATTAAATTTTAGTTTTTCTAACTTCTTACAAATCTCTTTACAAAAAAAAGTTTAGTCTTCCCTAGGCCAAAATACCCTAATCCAAAATAAGTGAGATACTAAACCAAACTAGTTAATCATCTCACAAAATCTTCTCATAGTCTCCAAAAAAACGATCTGTAAAACTCGGATTTCAATTTTCCTAATTAACCAGGTAAATAAGAAAAATAATTAAGTATAAGTTAAATCCTATGTTGAAGAAAAGGAAAATTTCTAAGTGTTGAAGAGATTTTCTTTAAGTAGCTTTGAGATGAGCCTTAACGAGTGAAAAATTTGGCTAAGTGTGAAGTCAAAAAAATCCATGTGTTGGGTGTTGGGAAACATTAACGCATGAGATGAGGCTGAGTTAGTAGAGGGTTAAAAGAGATCAAGCATTGACGGCGAGGGCAACCATGCGTTTGTGAGGATGGACGCATGTTGGCCGAAGCATTGGCAAGAGGCGTTGCCAAGGGTTGCTCATGCGTTGAGGCTGCGTGAGAGAGAGCAGAGAGAGCGAGATAATGAGCGTAAGACGTTGGGTGGACGATCGTATAGATATGTGTGGGCGCTAAGCGATGCCTTAGACGATTGTGTAGCTATGTGCGGTGCTAAACGATGTAAAGTGATGTGTTAGACGATGGCGCTACACGATAAGCGATGGCACTATACGATCAATGTAACCACTAAACAATACACAGGGAAGCTAGACGATAGCACTAAACGATAGCGCTGAGTGATGAGCGGGCGCTAGACGATAAGTTTAGACGCTAGATGATGCATTAGGCATGGGCGTTGGGCAGTAGACACAAGCGCTACACGATGAGCGTGAGCGCTACACGATAAGGCAAAGCACTGGACGATGGGCGTTCTGCGATAGACGTAGACGCTGGGCGTGAGGCGTTAGACAATAAGGTGTCAACACTACATGATGAAGCTATACGATAGGTGCAAGAGCTATGCGATAGGCTAGCTATGCTTGAGCGTTAGCGAGATCATTATCAGCGAGAGATACGCAATAGCAAAATTGCTGAGAGCGAGATATCACTAAACGATTGAGCTATACGATGGGGCATAAGTGCTATGCGATGGGACACAGGCACTAGACGATTGGCCACAGCGAGAGGGCTGAATGTTAAGCGACAGCGAGAGATTCATTAGATGATGGAGTTGCAATGAAGTACAAGAGCTGCACGATAAACTAAACGATGGAGCGATGTTGAGGCTTGCATTACGCAAGATTGATGAGCTCACCCAGAAAAATGGCTATACCAAGAGAAGATTGAGCTTGAGTTAGTAGAAGCTAGATGAATAAAATTTCATGCAAAGGAAGACTTTTGCATGAGGAAGACAACTAAAGCAAGTGAGTGGCATGAGAGTAGATGAATGGTAAGGAAGAAGGTGGTGGTAAAGCATGGTACAAACACTCCAAAGTAGGAGGTGTCTTGCATTGAGGCTTAATAAAGATGAGAATGATCGATTCCTTTAGCCTATAAATACCATTACAGAGTGTCTCTTCAGTTCATAACCCGAATCTTCTTCAAAGAACGTAAGGAAAAGTGTTAGAAGGTAGATTTGGATAAGACCATGCGTTGATCATGAAGGGCATGCGTTGGTAGCAAGACCATGCATTGGTCCAGAAGTTCCAAGAGGAGGAGATACGGTCAGACAGTGAAATATGGATGTAGCATCAATTTGGGACGAGAAATTCTCCCAGAATACTCATGCGTTTTAAGTGATTTCAAAGCCACCTAAAAGCTCTGAGAGTCTAGTTTTTAAGGTAGGGCTTCTAGAGAAGAAGCTCTAAGAAATCAGGTTGTGGACAAAGAAAAGGCAGAAGGGTCAAGCTGTCGAGTAAGCTTAAGCCAGTCTTGATGTTTTGAGAATTCCAGCCAAACCGCGAAGAGTTCTGAGCTAAGATTTTAAGATAAGCTTCTTGAGACATTTTAGAGCATGTTTGTAGAATGAAGTATCTCAAAATAAGGCTTGGAACTATGCGTAATCTGAGCTTTAATTTGAATCTGGAATTTAAGGTTCAAAAGAGGAGCCTGAGAAGACTAAGGAACTTTTAAGAGAGAAAGGTTCCTACTTAACCAAGGTGAGTGGTACTTTCCCTTAAGCTTTAAGCATATCTTTAGAGTAGTGTATATGCTTATGTTGTGAATGAGTAATTAGCAGGAGAATGAGATTATGTGATCAGGATGGTCATGGGGTATAGTTCTTGAGCCCTGAGTGGAACCTCACAGGATGGTCAGGGGACCAAGAGGTCTAGTTCCTGAGCCTGTTGGAGAAACCTCGTATGGGAAGGTCAGAGGGTCGGCAGGCCTAGCTTCTGAGCCCATAAGCAAGGAGCTATGTGCACATAGAAGACATAGGAAACAAAGGAAACACAAGAGAGTAAACGTTTATGATTAGTATTAGTTAACTATCTACCATGTGTGTACGTAGAGTTTGAGATCAGTCTCATTTAAGGCTGAGGTTTGAGTTTTAACCTCGTATATATGATATGCTTGTTATTTTATGAGTTGAAATAGACTCTAGAAGTTGTTTACCACTCACTGAGCTTCTTGAAGCTCATTCTTTTTTTTTCATATTTTTCTTCTCAAGTAGCGAAAGGAGAGGAGTTCCAGTGTGTTGCTAAGGTCAAGGTTTGTCACAGCCATAGTCACACTTCCGGTTTTAGAATTGTTGATGTAAACTTTATAGTTAAGTATGTGAGTTGTATAAACATTATACTGTTGTAATAAAATGAGCTTAATCAGTTAGTTGTTGTTTATTTCCTTGACTTAATGTTTACTGAGTGTAAAGAGGTTCAATTGGGCAGTAGGTATCGCAAAAGGGTGGTATCTGCGGTTCTTCACGCCTCACCTCGGGCTTAGGAGGCGGGCTCGGGGTGGGATGTGACATGATCTTTAAGAATTTACACGAACAACCTGAAATAGGAAAAATAAATATTATTAAAGATTTATTAAAATCAACAAAAAAAATGCAGATCTTAACAATAACACAAAGACTTAAACAAAATATTTAAAATGGTTATGAGGAATGATCCCTCTCTCAAGCTACAAACATGTCATCAATATTCATAATTAAAATATGAACACTACAAACAACCATTTTACTCTCTAAAAAGTGATTACAATGGTTATAATTAAGACGTGAACCCTCACCCACATTATGAGCATGTCGTAAATATTTAGATTGGTGTCCTAATTCTCCAGGAGTCACATTTGTAATTATACACATTGTTTATTAATAAAATAATTGTTATTTCATTCTGGCATTTACTCATATCCAATGAACAAAGCTCCATGGTTATCTTATGTAAACTTAAGCATGTATATGAGATATACAAGTGGATCATGTCTTAAGTGATAATCTAAATAGGTCTATAGTATAAGGATTAAGGTGGGATACCTAATCCTGGTGACACTACGGATACGGTCCGCTTTGTAGAGGTTTGCAAGTGTTGTAGACTACTACAAATGGTAGATCCTGACCACTAATGTGCAGATATGCGAGTGGGGGTGTCCTATACAAAAAGTTTGTATAAGACCGGGCCATGAGATGATTCGTCTCTGTATATAACACCGTTGATACTGGAGACTTACATCTCACCTAAACGACTATAGGTGACACGACCTCAATCCTAAGTGTTTTGGGAACTCTTGCCTTTAAGAGTGGTCCTTTTATTAGTATGGGTGAGAGTGGTCAAATTGCCAAATCAACATGCCTACCTTTTTGGGGACTTGTCTGATTTGGGAGCTGGAAACTCAATTACACAAGATGGAATTCATTCCTTCCCCGGAGCAGGGGTAAGTAGATAGATTGCTCCCTTAAGGGCTGATTCTGGGGCTTGAACATAGTGGCCACAACTTCTCTTTGGAAGAGAGGACTCGGTCATAGTAGGACTGTGAGTTATGTTTATTAGACGGATCAGTGGTACTTAAGGAGTTAGATGTAACTACAGGGACATAACGGTTATTGGCCGAGCTATACTTACGAGCGATCTATGAAGGGTTGTCGCATTGTTGATTGGTTAAGATGGACATATAATATATCTGTAGTAAGAAGAGTTCAGTTTTCGGTCTTTAGTGAAGTGCCTGGCGATTAACGGATGGTTGATCTCGTGACTAAAGAGTTTAGTCAGTTATTCACGTACCATTGGAGCTTCGAGCTACAGGTCTATAAGGTCTCCTTGGTAGCTCAATGGATTCAAGCTGAGGATCATTTCTTTGTGTTGATTTGAATTGTTCAAATTGACAAGAGGTAATTCGATTATATATGATATGATCGGTATGATGTATGAGATACATCTAGTGGAGGATTAGTGTAAATGAGATTTAAATTAAATGTCATGGAATAGAAAAAGAGCTATGGTTTATATGTTTCATGAGATGAAATATTAAAACTATAGGTTATAAATATAGTATGGTAAGTTAGTTATCATTTATATTTATAATAATATTAATTATCGGATAATTAACTATTTTTCTCTAATAACCAATTGAATGAGAGGTTATTGGTAGTTTCATGGTAACCGTGAAATAAAAAGACAAATGTTTTCCTAATTTTAGTAAGAAATATTTTTTGAAAAATTGTGAATTTGAAATTTCCACTCTCGGAAATTAATCACGAGAAGTTGTCAAGTAAAACAAATTTACTAAGCAACAGCTTTAAGTTAGTTAAATGATCGTGGAGTGTTCTTACACGATGACACTCAGTTAGACGATCGTATAGCTTTTCCTAAACGGTTGGGCATCGACTTATACAATAGGTTGTTTCATCTCCCACTTGCTCAATCGTTTACACGATTATTCTTCCTCTGATTTTTTGCCTCTAACCAAGTCCACACAGAGCCCACCATTAGGATTCTCACACCAAGAATATCGAGGTAACCTTCTTTGTGGTGTCATACTCAACTCGACACAGTTGAGGTTCTGTAGAGGCCATTCGCGGTGTTCGAGGTGTTCGTGACCGTGGTAATCGCTTTGTTCGAGTGTGCGATGATCGTGCAGTTTAGCAATCGTGTTGGACGAACGTTCGTGGGTTGCTATGTTGCTGTGATCGAGTGTTCGTGATCAAGGAACTTGAAGATGAGTCTACAAAGGTTTGTTGATTCTTGTCCTAGATCTATAGTAGAGCATGTTGTAATTTCTGTTTTATGTATAACCGTCTGTTTCTGTTTGTGATTGTAATTGTAATGTTCATATACGATTGATACTTGGAAAGATCCTTCTGCTGCTCATGGAAATCCTTATATCTGATTTTCTTTAGTAAATCCACTTAAACAAATAGATAAATGCCCTTTAATTCTCCACGACTATCGGATCCCTATAAATAAGCCAATAACTTATTCGTTTAAAGTCCACAAATTAGGCTTCAAGATAATCTAAAACACAATTACAACATATACATCCCCCCTCCCCTCCCAAGCTACGAACATGTCCTAGTTCCACCTAAATGGCATTTAAACCACAAAGTAGCAACAAATGCATAGAAAGCGTCAAAGTAAATCTCTCCCCCCTTAAATCCACCTAAATTTCTTTTAAGACTAAACCTGTCATTCGATAGTCCTAAAAGCATTTAACTTAACTCTTGGATCCCTACAAATAAATCCAAGAACAAAGTTCCTTTAAAGTGCACAATTAGGCTTTTAGATAATCTAAAAAAAAATTACAACATATACATCCACCCCCCATCATTCGATAGTCCTAAAAGCATTTAACTTAACTCTCGGATCCCTACAAATAAATCCAAGAACAAAATTCCTTTAAAGTGCACAATTAGGCTTTTAGATAATCTAAAAAATAATTACAACATATACATCCGCCCACTCCTCCCCCCACCCCTCCCCCAACTCCCTCAAGCTACGAACGTGTCCTAGCTCCACCTAAACGCTATTTAGATCACAAAGTGGCCAACAAATACACTAAAATACACATACTTAATGTGGCTACCATAACTGCAGGATAGCCACAAAACAAACAAATGAAGTTCCTAAATCCACTAAAATGCTCCTATTTGAGGTGGCTACCATAACTGCAGGATAGCCACAAACAACCAAATTAAGTTTCTAAATCCACTAACCAAGAACTGAAAGTTGGCATAACGTACCTAGTTGTTTGAAGGTCCATCGTCTGTAATTAAATAAACAAATTTATTCTTTACATTCAATGGGAAATGAATAAAACAATAATGAATTTGCTTCATACCATACAAATTTATTTTGTACTTGAAGAAAGGATTTCGACCAACAATAATGATTGAAATTGAAACATTCTATACTCTTCTTGTTCTTCTCCCTTTTTTCCTACACAAATTATAATTTATTAGTACAACCAATTTATGTAAACAATAAGTACAACAAACACATAAAAATTGCCACTTCCATGAATTGTGCAACTCCATCAATGTACTCCCTTGAAAATCTATCTCTAAACTTAATCAAATCCTTATTCATCATTGAACCAAATGAATAAAGTGTGAAATTTAACACTAGCAAGTAAAAAGTGTGAAATTTAGTTAATTAAACATCTTAGCAATTCTATTTTAAAACTTAAAGCATATTATATCCATAAAAATGAAAGATTAAACTTTAATATTAACAAATGAATCTCATATACAAAATCAAAACCAAAATACACAAATAATTCATCCTCTATTATATCTATCCTTCATTATATCCATCCTAGTCATTATAATACTTGACAAATATTATCTATGCTTAGTCATTAAAATTGTTTGTGTATCTATGCCTAGTCATTATAATACTTAATCCAATCCTTATTTATCACTGAACCAAATGAATAAAGTGTAAAATTTAACACTAGCAAGTAAAAAGTGTGAACTTTAGTTAATTAAACATACTTAGCAATTCAATTTTAAAACTTAAAGCATATTATATCCATAAAAAGGAAAGATTAAACTTTAATATTAACAAATGAAACTCATATACAAAATCAAAACCAAAATACACAAATAATCCATCCTTCATTATATCTATTCTTCATTATATCCATCCTATCCATTATAATACTAGACAAATATTATCTATGCCTAGTCATTAAAATTGTTTGTGTATCTATGCCTAGTCATTATAATACTTAACAAATATTATCTTTTTCTAGTGCAAAATCAAACAAGAACCCCAACTTTCATCACTATGATTTGAAATTGCTAAAAGAAAATTCATCATAAGATTGAAGAAAAGTAAAGATATCACAAATGGAGATGGAGAACACTCAGCCTAGCAAGATCTAGTAGGCATTCGAATTCTTTACAGTTATTTTCTCATTATTGTGTGAGATAAAAACAGAAAAAGTCGTGAAGTTATACTACTACTTTGGAGTAAATAACAAAATTAATCAATTACCATCAGCTGTGCATCCACAAGGGCTCCAAAGAGACGAGAAGATGGGGGTGAAGGAAGAGGGGGAGGGGGGGAGTGGAAAGGAAAATTGGGTGGAGTGGGGTCGACGGGAAGGGGGAGGGGGAAGAAGAGTGAGGTTATGGGTAGGGGAAGAAGAGTGGGCGAAGGAAGAGTTGGCTTGGAAAAAGGAGAAAAAATAAAAGTGGGAGGAAAAGGAAAAGTGGGGGGTGAAAAAGAATAGTGTGGGTTTTTAATGTCTTTTGCCAATGCATATTTCGTCGGGATAAGTTCAAATTTTTGTGGACATAAATTTTTTTAAAAAAAATGTCCATGTTGTTATATTTTGGCCGACGCATTAAATTTTCATTGGAATAAATTCGTATATGCCAACGAAAATGGATGTGTCGGAAAAAAAATATTGGAACAGCTAAAAATTCTTGTAGTGAACGTTTGAAAATATGTGGACTAAAATAGAATAGGTCTCAAAAAATGAAAATAAAAAATGATATTGTAATCAAGAAAAGTATGAATAAGTTTCTTATACGAAATAGAAATAGTTAAAACTTATATAGTTTTGGTAAATTGTAAAAAAAAATAAAAAAAATAAAAAAAATTAATTCCTACTTCAATTTTCTCTTTTAGTATGTTTCTTTTGATAATAATATATTCTCTCTTTAATTTAAATTTATGTAAATATAAAGTTACATTATTTTTTTTGTATTTATAATAAAGAAATTGATATCTTTGTCGAATGGTTTTTAGTTTAATAACCAACATTACATGATGTTCTTAGTACAATTGAGAATGAAGAATTCAAACACCAGACATCTTGATTGCTAACATATTCATATGACAATAAACTATGTTTGCTTTGACAATATATATTAGATTATTTAAATATTATTTCGACGCATCTAAAATTATATTTATATGAACTTGTATCTCCTTTTACATTAAATCTTGAATCTACCACTAATTTTAACGTTATATTATTATTATATAAATATTATATTTAAACTTCAAGTTTTATTCTTTAATTGTCAAGGTAGTTTATGTATTTGGATTGAACATTTATAATTAGATTATATATATAAATAATTTCTTTTTAAATTCAAATTGTCTATATGAAATTAATCATACAAAAAAATTAGTAAAAATTTAAATTATTTAATTAATACTTTTTCATAATATTGATTTAAGTTAATTGATTTTAAAAAATTTTGCGGGAAAAATTTCGAATAGGGAACCCATTTCCCACAAATTTCCGGTGGAAAATCTGGCCACCCGGATTCCATGAATGATTTTACGGAGATGGAAAATAAAATGGGGAGTAGGGATAAGGAAGGTATAGAGAAAGAAGAGAGAAAGAGTAAAAAATAACACGAGGAGAGAAAAAATTAAAAAATATTTAAATGTTTTTTAAATCTTAATGATTAAAAAATATAAAAATATATATTTTTTAGTTTCTATCTGTGGCTCTTAACCTCAATTCTTTTGCAAGTTCCGTTATCTTGTTTAAACATTCTTCAGCATTAAGATGTAAATTAAGTGATTAATTTAAAATAATAATTTTATAATTAAGTTCAATAAAGAAAATTATATTAAGGTCGACCCAATTCTATCAAACTAGCTTATCTTTCTAGGGCATCCACCAAGCTGAATTCATTAAAAAGTTTTAGCTCATAATTGAAAGATTAATCAGTAAATTCATTGATAATGAATTCATGAGTATAAAGATGTAAATGAATTTAAAAAAACATATATAAATGTGGAAAATATAATTCCTCAACTCTTATGACTATCTTTATACTCCGTATGCGTACTGCTCTATTGGCTCGATTCTACATCTTTTTAGAGTAATCATTCTTACAACTCTATCATATAGGTACGAGTTGACCTAAAGGCTATTTCATAGGAACTTCTATTTTTGGATTAGGAAGATTCAAAGTGGACTAACAGTTCAGGATTTCAAAATCAATGAGTTAGGTTCAACCACAAAAATTTAATTTGAACTAGTCTAGCGCACAACAACATACACCCATTGGATTTTTGTAATCGTAGCTAGAGATATTATAAAAAACTCGATTAACCCAACTAAAATCAGGTTGGATTATAAACTTATTTGGATTGGATTGGGTTGGGTTTAAATATAACTAAAAACTTGATAGATTGGGTTGATTCTTAGGTTCACTTAAAATTAATTGAGAAAACATGCCAAAAGAAGACCTTCATTTAAATTGTTATTTTAAAATGGGCCTTTAATTGTTTAAATTCTAAAAGAGGCCCAAACTTTTGCTTGATCCAAAATAAAAATTCAATGAGTGAAGGATAATGAGCCACATTACTTTTCTTGTTGATGTGGTAAATGAATTATGAAAAGTAAAAGAATTGTAGAGATGACATAATTGTTCAGCCACTTCTCTCCCACTTTCTTCTCGGTGTTTGCTGAAACCCTCTTCGTCTTCCTCATTTCTTTTCTTCTGTATACTTAGTTTGTTGATGGATTTCTTAACTCAAATCCATGGTAAATTGAGCATGAAAAGTAAGAAATGAGTAGAGTAGAAGAAGAGGAACAAGAACATTTATAGTGGTTCGGCTTTCACCTACATCCACTGTTGAAGCTCTTCATAGAGTTATCTTTATTCTCAAGAAGAAGATAAGTTTCTTTTCCCTCCTTTTGTTTTGTTTTGTTTTTTTTTTTTTTTTTTTTGTTACAAAATCACCTCATGCCTTTCACTCATTTACATACATAGCTTTTAAGGTCATTATGTTTTAACTAACTAACTTTTAATTTGTTTTTCTGTTTCAGAGGCAATCAGTTGGAAGGACAACAGCTCTAGTTTCACTCACCCTAACAAATCTCTACCTTGAGACAAAATGGTCTCTAATGCTTCTTTTTCTTCAGATATTTTATTTTCCAGCTCGATCTACTACATTAAGTAGATTTAAACAATATTCAAACTTGGCTTTTGTTACTAACTTTGTCAAAAATTCTGCTGCATTTTCTTCTAACTCTTTGTTACTGCTACTGTGCCCTTCTCGATTATGTCTCTTATGAAATGAAGTTTTACATCTACGTGTTTGGATCTGTCATGAAATTGCTGATTTTTAGTTAGATGAATTGTGCTTTGATTGTCACAGAGTAGCTTTACTAGTGGTTGTTCATAGCCGAGCTTAGTAGTTAACCCCTGTAACCATAGGGCTTCTTTAACAACCTCTGAAGTAGCTATAAATTCTTCTTTGGTGGTTAAAAAGGCAACCACTGGTTGCAAGTTGAACTTCCAACTGATCACATTTGCTCCAAAAAGGAAAGTAAACCCTGAAAGAAACCTTATTCTATCTAGGTCACCTGCAAAATCTGAGTCCACATAGCCTTTAAGTGCCAGCTTAGTGGTATTAGGGAATTTATAGAGTAAGCCTCTATTTATGCTTCCAACTAGATAGCAAAAACCCCATTTAGCTGCCTCCCAGTGGGCTTTCCCTGGGTTACTCATGTATCTACTGATTAAGCTTGAGTTGTAAGCTAAGTCTGGTCTTATACAGACAATTAAGTATATTAAGTTGCCTGTAGCACTTGAATAGGGTACTTTATTCATTTTTTGAATGTCTTCTTCTAGTTTAGGAGAATCTTTAGCAGATAGCTTGAAATGTTGTGCCAAGGGTGTGCCAACTGCTTTAGCATTCAGCATGTTGAATTTAGATAGAATTCTTCTGTTGTAGTCACTTTAGGAGACAGAAAGTTCATCTTGGGATATTTTTCTCTCAATGACCATGTCAAGAATTTTCTTAGTTGAACTTTAATCTTTCATCTCAAATTCAAAACTTAGTTGTTCTTTTATCTGATTTACTTCCTCAACATTCCTTCCTGCAATGAGCTTATCATCAACATAGAGTAGTAAATAGACTAGACTTCCATCTTTAGCTTTTCTAAAAAACACATAGGCATCATATTGACTTCTATTGAAGTTGATCTTCTTCACAAAATCATCAAAACGTTTATACCAACATCTAGGAGCTTGCTTGAGGCCATATAATGATTTATCCAGTTTACACACTAGACTTTCTTTGCCCTTAACTTCAAAGCCCATAGGTTGGTCCATATATATTTCTTCATCTAACTTTCCATGTAGGAAAGCTGTAGCCACATCCATTTGTTCAAGTTCATAGTTTTCACAAGCCACTATTGCAAGTAGCAATCTGATAGAAGTGTGTTTAACCACTTGGGAGAAAATTTCAGTGTAGTCTAGTCTTTCATTCTGCTTAAAGCTCTTGGCAACAAGTTTGGCTTTGAATTTTATTCTCTCTTAGTAGTTATCAACTAATTTTCTCTTAAAAATCCATTTTCAAGGGATGGATTTTTTATCTAGAGGAAGAGGCATTAAGATCCAGGTGTTATTCTTCTTTAAAGAAGTCATTTCAGCTTCCATGGTTTGTAACCATTTATCCTTTTCTTTGCTTGACATTGCTTCTTCAAGGTTCTGAGGTTCCTCATCAAGAATGCTTTCTACAATGTTGGCAAAGTCTGATATAAAGTTAGTATTCGAATATCTAGCTGGAACCCTAATTTCTTTTCTTCTTTTATCTCTTGTTAGTGTGTATTCTGATAGGTTTTCTGGTTGAGAACTTTGTTCTTATGCTATCTGTTCACATGCTACAGCTTCATTGGTCTGAAGGTTCATATCATCTTCTTCTATTGAAACATTTTTTATTTTGGGTAATAGCTCCACCTGGTTGTTTTTCCTTTTCCATCTCTGTAAACGTCTCATCTTCTTTGAAAATAATGTGTCTGCTCACAATACTTCAATTAGAACTAAAGTCCCAAAGCTTGATGCCTTTAGTTCCTTCAGGATACCCTATGAACATGTATTTTAGGCCTCTAGGTTCAAGTTTACTTTGTCTCACATGTACAAATGATGTGCACCCAAAAGATTTTAGGTTTGATAAGTCTGAAGGTACACCTGTCCATATTTCTTCAGGTGTTTTCATGTCTATGGAAGTGCAGGGGCTTTTATTAATAGCGTAGGTGGCTGTTGCAAGAGCTTATGCCCAAAACACTTCTTTTAGTTTTGCCTCTGAGAGCATGTAACTCACTTTTTCCATAAATGTTTTATTCATTCTTTCAGCTACCCCATTTTGGTGGGGTGTATAGGTAACTGTTGTGTGTTTAACTATTCCATGCTCATTACAAAAGTTAGTGAACATAATATTCATAAACTCAAGACCATTATCTGTTCTCAAAATTTTTACTCTTTTCTCAGTTTGTTTTTCAACTTTTGCAATCCATTCTTTAAATTTGTCAAAGGCTTGATTTTTAGATTTTAGCAAAAGAGTCCATACTTTTCTAGAGTAGTCATCTACTAAAGATTGGAATTACCTTGAGTCACTCCAAGAGGGAGTTCCAGCTAGTCCCCATAAGTCAGCATGTATGTAATTGAGTCTATCCTTTGAAGTATGGATTCACTTTCCGAATTTTAGTCTCTTAGCTTTGCCATAGACACAATGCTCACAAAAGCTTAGCCTCTTGGTTCCTTTGTATTATATCAACCCATGTTTTGTTAGTTCAATCAAGCCCTATTCACTAATATGTGAGAGTCTCTTATGCCATAACTCTAGGCCTTCTGATTTTCTGTCCTAAGATAGTAAAGCAATGTTAGGAAAAGATACATTTCTCAAGTAATATAGCCCATTTACCCTTATTCCAAGTAGAATTGTTTTTCCAGCCCTTTTTACTTGTAGATTCTCCTTGTTACGAATGTAGTAAAAATCTTGGTCAGCTAACATTCCCAGTGAGATTATGTTCCTTCTAAGTTTAGGTACATGTCTTACCTCCCTTAGAAGTATTTCTCTATTATCTTCTAAATTTAGGCATACTGAGCCAATTCCCATGACTTAACGGTCATGATCATCCCCCATGTAGACTGAGCCTCATTCCCATGATTTGTAACTCACAAACCATTCCCTTTTGGAAGTCATATGATAGGTACATCTTGAATCCATGACCCAGTATCCCTTTTCCTCAGTCTTTTGTCCCATGGGCTTCAAATGAGTTACTGTGAGGATTTCAGTATATTCTTAGGTATTTTCTCCCACTAAAACATTTCCTCTACCATAATCTCTTGATTTTCTGTTATCACTCCTTTCGTAGTCTCTAGACTTATTGATAACTGGTAGAAATATAAGTTATTAAAGCTCAAATTATTAAAACAATGGGAGAAAGCGAGGGAGAATAAGGCAATATTACGATTGAATGCGCCAAAATTGCGATCCCTGACAATAATCACATAAAAGCAGTTAAATTGAGTTATTCTGTGCAGGAACAATGTGATAGCGCATTTTGAGTTTGTGATCCAAGGGTACCTCAAAGATGATCGCGTGATGACCTTACATAAAGGTGGTGATCACAGTGAAGCGAGGCAAAGCCGAGGGAAGAGAATTATTGAGAAGAAATTAATTTTCGAAGAGGTCGAGAGATTGTCAAAAACAGCACGGAGGAGAGACACCAAACCCTTGCAAGAGCAAGAGTTTACAACTTAGGAAAGAATTGAAGTGATAAAAGTAGTGTAAACACTAGAGGAAGCAAGACATTGCTTATCTGGCTTGATACTCACACCATTTATTGTTTTGTACTTAAACACTTTATTTGCAAGAATGGAAACTTTATTTCAATTTATGCTCAGTCTCTTTACACCATGTATGAGTAGCTAAATTTGTGAATGGGTTGAGAAGTACTTAGCTAGCATGACTTAAGTTATGCACTTTATGCGATCATCTTGTCTTATGTATGCTTCATTCATCTTTTGGAGTACTTGAGAGAGTAGTCTAAAGATATAATCTAGGCTTGAGACAGTCGGATTAGAATGCATAAGCAAGAGTAGAGACTTAGAAATAAGTTCTATCTGTTGCATTCCATACACATCACATGCATTCTATACATAGGAAATGTGTTATTATGCATTGAGAAATGTAGTGCTTAATATTTGTGTATAGCATGATCGCATGACTTGTACAATATCTTAAGAAATACTAGCAAAACCTCTTCTCAACCCCTTTATCGCATATTTGTTACAACACCACCCTTTCATCGCTGTGCATTTAATTCCATCGTATTAGAAATCAAAGTTAAATCACCATCTACTTCTTAATCACCATCGCAATAGGATCAGAGAGTCTATCGCATATCTATTTAATAATCCATGCGTTCGATCTTGGACTTACCAGGACCTTAAGAAGGCTTACACTTGGGCTTTGTTAGGAAAACTTGCATGATCATCACATCCACATTTCCTTTCATCGCATGATAAATCAACGAATCAAGTTTTTGGTGCCATTGCCGAGGATTACAGTATGGATTGTGCTAACATCAAACCTTTTTTATCTTTGCAGCTTTCAACCTTTGGAGTATTGTCATTCCACCTGTGAAGGAAGAAGCAAACATCGTATGAGCGAAAGAAATACTCTTGAGCTCAAGTACGACCCAGAGATTGAAAGAACTTTTCGCAAAAGGTAGAAAAATAGACGTAAACGGCAAGGAAGAGTTCGTAGAATGGCTGAACAACCTGAAGAACGAGTAACAAATGAAAACAACATGATGGCAAATCCCATCCTACTGGGAAATGATCGCAATAGACCCATCAGGGACTATGTGTCACCAAATTTATAAGATTTCTCCCTAAGAATCATGAGACCAGCATTGGATGGATCAAGGTTCGAGATGAAGCCAGTAATGTTACAAATGATACAACAGTAGGATAGTTTAGAGGATGGCGTGGTGAAGATCCACACGCCCATCTACGAAGCTTCACTGAAATCTACAACACTTTTGTGTTCCCTAATATTTCCCCAGAAGAAGTTCAACTCATGTTATTTCCATTTTCACTATGTGATAAAGCGAAAAAATGGGCATACTCTCTCGAATCAGAAGAGATAACTTCATGGGAAAAAGTCGTGGAGAAATTTATGAAGAAGTATTTCCCTCCCACAGAAAATGCCAAGAGGAGGAAATTGATCACCAATTTTGAACAAGAAGAAGATGAATCGCTTAGTGATGCATGGGCGAGATTCAAGAGATTAGTACGCGACTGCCACACAATGGATTACCAGATTTCCTCCAAATGGAGATTTTCTATCATGGACTCAACTCTACATCGCGGATAGTTGCCAATGCGGCAGCAGTAGGAGGTCTTCTGGACAAAACATATGATGAAGCAAAGAATATTCTTGATCGCATCTCAAAAAACCATGAAGATTGGTAAGAAAGCAATCAAAGAACGAAGTCCAAAGAAGGTAATTCGAGTAATAGTGTCATCGCATCATTACAAAATCAGATGAAGTTGATGATAAACTTGTTGCAAGGCATCGCAATAAACAATTCAGGAGCTCGAAATGGGCAAATCAATGCAATAGAGCAAACAAGCACCATTTGTGTCTTACATGAAGAATCTCATTCTTTTGAGGAATGCCCACGAAATCCTCAATCAGTTTACTTTGTCAAAAACAATCATTTTTCAAACACTTACAACCCGAAGTGGCGAAATCACCCTAATTTTTCTTGGAAGAACAACCAACAGCAAAGCAGTCAGCTTATGGCGCTAGGATTTTTCCATAGATCTAATGGACAAAAAAAAGCTAGTAGTTCTCAACCACCATCCTCATCATCCCTGGAAAACCTGTTGAAGCTATACATCGAAAAGAATGAAACAGTCCTTCAAAACCAAGCTACATCCATTCGCAATTTGGAAATTCAAATGGGACAAATTGCGGGAGAGCTAAAGAATAGACCCCAAGGGACATTGCCTAACACAACCGGGCTTCCATGCAATTCAGGGAATGCCGGGAAAGAACATTGCCAAGCAGTCACCTTAAGAAGTGGAAAGGCAACGATAGAAGTCAGAAAGGATCCTTGCAAGACCGAGTCAAAGGAGCAACTTGCGATTGAATAAAAAAGTCTCTATCACAAACTGAACCAAAGGAGTTTGAGACTAGGGAACCTGAAGATGCGACCATCTCTAAGCCTCCAAACCATGAAACATTGGAAGTGTAACTACCTCCATTTCCTCAAAGACTGAAAAAGAAACATAACGATGAAGGCTAATATCAACGCTTCTTGGAAATTTTGAAACAATTGCACATCAATATTCCATTCATAGAAGCAATAGAGCAGATGTCGGTGTATGCGAAATTTTTGAAGGACATTGTCTCAAATAAGAGAAGCACGGGAAGATTCAACACGGTGGCATCGACACAAGAATACAACACTATAATTCCACCAAAGATGCGCGACCCAGACAATTTTACAATACCCTGCTCAATAGGAGGAATTTACATTGGTCAAGCATTATTCGATCATAGGGCAAGCATAAACTTAATGCCCCTTTCAATTTTCAAAAGATTGAATGTGGGACAGCTAACACCCACAATGGTGACTCTTCAACTCGCCGATAGATCCTTGGTGCACCCTAAAGGGAAATTAAAGGATGTCTTGGTAACAATAGATAGATTCATTGTCTTAGATTATAAGGCGGATAAAGATGTTCCAATCATATTAGGACGACCATTCTTGCCTACTGGTCGTGCTCAAATAGATGTGCACAAGAGAGAAATCACAATGAACATCAATGGAAAGAAGCTCATATTCAATATTATCAAGGCAATGAAGTTCCCAGATGAGGAAGGCTTATGAGATTTCGATGATGAACAAACTTACGTTGAAAATTAGGAGTCCGAAGAAGAAAATGAAGAAAGAGAGGATGCAACAACATCCATTGAGACTTGCCATGCGATAACAGAGATGTTGAAAAATGATGAAATGCTAAATTTGAATGAAGAAAGAAAAGCACAGAAGCCCTTTTTAGAGCAACCACCTACACTAGACCTAAAAACTCTACCAACCCACTTGAAGTACGTATTTCTCGGCCAGAATGAAACCTTACCAGTCATCATATCCTCTGTGTTACCTAAAGAAAAAGAAATCACATTGATCAGTGTTTTAAAAAAATATATTATAGCGATCAGATGGACGCTCGTAGATATCAGAGGTATCAGCCCAACTTATTGTATGCATTGAATCCGGCTTGAAGAAAATCAGAAGGACTTAATAAAACCTTAACACAGACTGAACCCTGCAATGAAAGAGGTTGTAAAAAAAATCATCAAATGGTTAGATGCCGACATTATCTACCCTATCGCAGATAGCACGTGGGTCAGCCCCATGCAATGTGTTCCCAAAAAGGGTGGGATGACAGACACAAACAACGAATTGATCCCTATGAGGACCGTTATGGGTTGGCAGATTTTATGGACTACAGGAAACTCAACACGGCGACAAAGAAAGATCATTTCCCCTACCTTTCATTGATCAAATGCTCGAAAAATTAGCGGGGAATGATTATTTTTACTTCATTGATGGGTACGCAGGCTATAACCAAATTATGATCACACCTGAGGATCAAGAAAAGACCACGTTCACATGTCCATATGAAACATTCACCTTTTGTCGCATGCATTTTGGATTATGCAATGCACCCAATACATTTCAAATGTGTATGATGGCGATCTTCTCTGAGTACCTTGAAGACTCGATTGAAATCTTTATGGATGATTTCTCAGTCTATGCACAGACATGAAATATGTCTACAAAACCTGGAGAGAATACTGAAAAGATGTGAAGAATCTCATCTGGTGTTGAACTAGGAAAAGTGTCATTTTATGGTCAATGAAGGAATTGTGCTAGGGCACAAGGTTTCAAGGAATGGGTTAGAAGTGGACAAAGCAAAGATTGAAGCTATAGAAAAACTTTCACCTCCAGCGAATGTGAAAGCTTTGAGGAGTTTCCTAGGACACGTGAGGTTTCACAGAAGGTTTGTGAAGGACTTTTCCAAAATCGCTCGACTTTTGAATGCGTTGTTGGAAGCTAATAGACCCTTTGATTTCGATTCAAACTGCCTCACTGCATTCAAAACACTAAAAGACGCTTTGACTACAACGCCAATTCTGAACGCACCTGATTGGGCGAAGCCATAAAAAACTGATGTGCGATGCCAGCGAATATGCGATGGGGGCAGTTTTGGCACAAAAAGTAAAGACAATGCTACACCCCATCGCATATACTAGCAGAACGCTAAACTCCACGCAGGCGAATTACACCACCACCGAGAAGGAACTTTTAGTGGTGATTTTTGCGATTGAAAAATTAAGACCTTATTTGTTGGGGAAAAAATTGATTGTCCACACAGACCACTCTGTGATAAGATATTTGATGATAGAAAATGATGCGAAGCCTAGACTAATCCAATGGGTTCTCTACTCCAAGAATTTGATATGGAAATAATCGATCGAAAGGGAACAGAGAACAAGGTCACTGACCATTTATCGCGATTAGAAAATCCAGAAGTGGATCGCATCCAATTAGTGGTGAACGCCTCATTTCCTAATGAGCAGTTGCTTAAGATTGAAGAACTACCCTGGTATGCGGATATTGTCAACTTCTTGGTCTGCAAACAATTCCCTGAAAACTACACATCCCATCAAAAGAAAAGGCTCATACATGAATGTAAATTTTACTACTAGGACGATCCAAATCTCTACAAAAGGGACCAGACCAGATATTGAGACTTTGTGTTCTAGAGACTGCTTTCTAGTGCATACTGTTTCAATGTCATGAATCACCCTATGGAGGGCATTTCGGTGGACAGTGCACAGCGGAAAATTTTTTACAATGTGGTTATTACTAGCCCACTCTGATTAAGGACACATGAGAATACTCCATGAAATGCGATAAATGCCAACACACTGGAAGCATTTTAGAAAAAAAATGTGATACTAATGGACATCATATTGGAGGTGGAGCTATTCGACGTTTGGGGAATAGACTTCATGGGACCATTTCCATCATCAAATGGTCATAAATGAATTCTATTGGTCGTCGACTATGTTTCCAAATGGATTGAAGTTGTTTCATGCATTGCAAATGATGCGGCAACAGTCTCTAAGTTCTTACAGAGAAACATCTTCACTCGTTTTGGCACTCCACGTGCCATAATAAGTGACGAAGGGACCCACTTTGTGAATCGCATTGTTAGCAAACTGTTGATCAAATATAATGTCCACCATAAGATCGCCACCACATATCACCCCTAAACAAATGGACAAGCAGAGGTTTCAAACAGAGAAATCAAATCAATTTTAGAGAAGGTGGTGAATCCATCGCGGAAGGATTGGGCCATAAAATTTGACGATGCCTTGTGGGCATATAGGATTGCTTATAAGACACCCATAGGCATTTCACCTTATGCGTTGGTGTTTGGAAAGGCTTGTCATCTACCATTGGAACTGAAATATAAGGCGATGTGGGCAGTTCAGAAACTTAACTTTGATCTTAAGGCTGCAGGAGAAGAGATAAAACTTCAACTACTAGAGCTGGACGAGTGGAGATTACAAGCGTATGAAAATTTCAAAATTTATAAAGAATGCACCAAGTGATGACATGATAAGTGTCTTTATGAGAAAAACCTCAAGGAAGGTCAAAGGGTATTGTTGTTCAACTCTAGGTTGCGTCTCTTTCCTGGAAAACTAAAGTCATGTTGGTCCAAGCCTTTCATAATCAAGGAAGTATTCCCGCATGGAGCGATGGAATTGACCAACGCATTTAAAATGAATGGACAAAGAGTAAAGTTGTATCATGGAGGGGATTTCTGTTGGGTTTTATGTCCTAAAACTCGTGGTTTGTAAACATTAGAACTTATTCTGAGAATTCGATAAAGTTGTTGTTGAATATATTATTTTTTAGAAATCCAATAAACCTAAGTCCCTTGACTATTGTATGAGTACTTGAACTTTATGTGGAGACATACAAGTGGATTAGGTTCGAGTAAATAGTCAAAATGATCTACAATATATGAATAAGATTGGGTACCTTATTCTGTTAACACTATTGGATGTGGCCTACTCTGTAGTTGTTATAAAGTGTTGTAAAGTGCTACATATGAAGTGATCCTAATTCGTGCATGTTGAGACATGAGAAGTGGGGGTGTCCTGTGAAAATCCATTTTGGCTAGATCGAAGTATAATGAATTTAAGATTTCTAGCTCTGACTGTTAATAAGAGTTGTTGAGGCAGGTCAGACCATCTTAATCAAAGAGTTGAGAGTACCTCAATGTAGTGGGAGGAAAATGTGTTTCCTCGCCATTATTGAGAAATAGATGCATTCTCCATAAGAAACCTATTTGTATACTAATATTCAATGATTCTCTCGGCTAAAGTGTTTAAGAATGATCTAGTAAAGACTAGAAATGCCAGAAGTTAATAATTAACCTAGGGCAAGTGGGAAAAATATCAGGTATGAGATACCAAATGGTAAAACGATGGGTATGGGATGCCCTAGTTTATTGTATTTCTCTATAAAACTCAGAAACTCAGTCTTATATATCAAATATATAAGTTACCACTGGAGTTTTAGTCCAAATGGGAGTTTGTTGGGTTTTATGTCCTAAAACTCGTGGTTTGTAAACATTAGAACTTATTCTGAGAATTCGATAAAGTTGTTGTTGAATATATTGTTTTTTAGAAATCCAATTAACCTAAGTCCCTTGACTATTATATGAGTACTTGAACTTTATATGGAGACATACAAGTGGATCAGGTTCGAGTAAATAGTCAAAATGATCTATAATATATTAATAAGGTTGGGTACCTTATTCTGGTAACACTATTGGATGCGGTCTACTCTGTAGTTGTTACAAAGTGTTGTAAAGTGCTACATACGAAGTGATCCTAATTCGTGCATGTTGAGACATGAGGAGTGGGGGTGTCCTATGCAAATGTGTTTTGTGCAAGATCGGACCATGAAACCTGTCACTCTTACTTTATAACATTGTTTACTGTTTAAGACTAACTATTTCGAAGCAATGACCTAGGTAACTTAACCTTAATCCTGAGCTAACTATGAACTCCTATTTGTTCGGGATTATCCTTTGATCTACAAACGGTGAGAGTAGACCAATTGCCTCTACTCAATAAGCTTACCATTTTGGGGATAATACCGAATGAATAGTTAGGAACATAGGGTGCAAGAGGGAATTCACTCCTACCCGATTAAGGTTAGTAAAGAGGTTGTTCCCTTCAAGTGCTGATTCTGGGTCTTGAACAAGAGGCCTCACCCTCTCATTGGGCTGATAAGGATTCGATTTGTTGATTGAATCACAAATCAATTGTTCATTAGGGGATCAGTGGAACTTAAGAAACAAGAGGTAATTTTGGGGGTAAAGCAGAGATTCGACCCAACCATTATTACGAGCAACCTTTGAAGGGTTAACTTACTAATCATGGTTATATCAAGCGGACATAATATATGTACAGTGAGGAGAGTTCAGCTATGGGCTTTAGTGGAATCACCCATTAGTTAACAAATAGGGGTTAGATCGGTCTAATGAGTTTAGCTGATTAATCTCGGATCGTTGGAGCCCATGATCTGTAGGTCCGTTAGATCCCCTTACTAGCTCGTAAATGGGTAAGCTTTAGGGTAGCTTGAGAAATTAATTTGAAACGTTCAAATTAAACGGAATAAGAGAATAAATATTTAAATATGATTTAAATATATGAAGATGATTATTGTGCAAAAATTAATTTAATATTTGATATTAAATTAATTTATGAAATAAATTTTTGAATGAAAATTATTTAAAGTCATTTTATATTTTAAAAAGAAAATGGAAAAACATTTTGCATGATTGCACAAAATGGAAAAAGAGTTTTCTCCATTATCATCATCTTTATGCTCACACACAAACTATTATCTTCTCTACTTTGATTCTCCAAGCATGAGCTGCAAGTCATGCACTCCATCACTTTGCATGTTCATCTAACTATATAAAGAAGATTGGGGTTGTTGGAGAAGAAGTGAGAAAAAAAAAAAGGAATATAGAATTTTGAAAGAAGAATTACAATAAAGAAGAAACTGCCTTCTTCAATTTTGCTGTTGTGAGCTTTTCTTGTTTTTTCACATCTTCAAGCTGTTCTTAAGTCCCATAACTCTGCCTAAAGATCCAAGAGCATAGTAGGAAATTCTTTGAAGTGGTTCACGTTGATATCAAGTGAAGATAGCAGCTGAACAGACGTTTTCTTGGAGAGTTCATCAAAGGTATGTTCTGAAAATCCATTTTTATGAAGAGCATGCTTTAGTTTTTGCCAAAATTAGTGAATTAGAATTCTTATGGATCCTTGATACTTCCACTGCATGTTGTTTAACTCTTACGATTTCCAACGCGAGAAAACCTCCACTGACTTGGGTAAACCAAAATAAAGAAGAAACACTCAGTCCTTGCGATAATAAGCGGCATACATTCATCAAGGATGAAGTATATCCTTTTGTGTATCCTTTTCTGTTTTTCTTTCAATAATCTATTTTACTTTCTTCATATTTACTACTTTTTATGACTGTCAACTCTTTTCTTCATACTATCTTTCAAAAGCTCAACCGATTGCATGTTTTAAGCCCATCACATCACTCCGTCACACTCATTTATTGCGATCAAAATAATGCAGGCGAAATTAAATTTGGGGGTCGTGTCCCCCCTTGCCTCATCTTATTTCAATCCTTGTACTTCTTAGTTTCAATTTAATATTATTGAATTCTACTATCGCATTCTCTCTCATTTTGGCTCAATTCTGAATTTTTGATTACTTTATTTGATCACCGCATTCATCCTTTGCCCATTACGACTTCAATGATGAAATATATGCCTCTTTTCTTATCGCATGAACTAGCGTCAGATTAATTTCAGGACATTCGATTCACAAAGCATTTCTAAAATTTAGTTGGTCTGCCAGCTTTACTTCAAAACTATTTTTACAAAAAAATTTTAGTCCATCGCATGAATTATTTTGTTTTCAGTAATGAGGACATTGCTGCGTTTTAAATTTGGGGGATGTTATTTTCAGCCTTGATAGAATTTCAATTTTAGTGTTGAGATCGGATCCTGCTCGTAGTTGGATGTCTGCATGACACTCATGGGAGCAAGCCAAAATGAAGGTGGGAATTGTGATCAACGTAGAAGCTAAGTGATCGCAACTCCACTGCCAAATAAAAAGATGGGCATGAGTTTTGATTGAAAAGAGCGCCTCAATCGTAGTTGGATGTCCACTTGACACCCGTGGGGGCAAGCCAAAACGAAGGTTGGGCACTCGGATCAGTGCAAGATCACAAAACTAATATCTAAATCATGCAAAGGCCAAAACCACTTGAACACCCGGTTTGATAAAATTTGAAATAAATCATGCGATGACCTGGAAAATGAGTAAAGATTTTTTTGAAGATTAAGCTCGTGGTCCCTAAAGGTTAGAAATATTTTAGGAAAAGATTAGGATAGAAATTTTGAAAATTTGAAATCTTTACTTTATGCTTGAGGGCAAACATTGTTTTAAATTTGAGGGTGTGATAACTAGTAGAAATACAAGTTATTAAAGCTCAAATTATTAAAACAATGGGAGAAAGCGAGGATGAATAAGGCAATATTACGATTGATTGCGCCAAAATTGAGATCGCTAATGATCATCACATAAAAGCAGTTAAATTGAGTTATTCTATGCAGGAACAATGTGATAGCGCATTTTGAGTTTACGATCCAAGGGTACCTCAAAGATGATCGTGTGATGACCTTACATAAAGGCAGTGGCCAAATGTAATAAAATGTGATGGGACGTCAAGCCGATGACAATCAAACCAGAAACTCAGTTGATGGCCGTTGAAGACTAGACCGTTGCAAATATATTGAACTTCCAGTGATTATCAGATGGTGCAATCATTAGTGAGAAAAACTGTTTTGTTTGGAAGTCTATAAATAACCAATGCTACCAAATCAGGAGGATTTAAAAAATGGGGGGAGGGGGAAGTGAAGCGAAGAGAGGCGAAGCCGAGGGAAGGGAATTCTTGGGAAGAAATTAATTTTTGGAGAGGTCAAGAGATTGCCAAAAATAGAACGGAGGAGAGACATCAAACCCTTGCGAGAGAAAAAGTTTACAACTTAGGAAAGAATTGAAGTGATAAGAGTAGTGTAAACACTAGAGGAAGCAAGATACTGCTTACCTGGCTTGATACTCACACCATTTATTTTTTTGTACTTAAACACTTTATTTGCAAGAATGAAAACTTCATTTCAATTTATGCTCAGTCTCTTCACACCATGTATGAATAGCTAAATTTGAGAATGGGTTGAGAAGTACTTAGCTAGCATGACTTAAGTTATGCACTTTATGCGATCATCTTGTCTTATGTATGCTTCATTCATCCTTTGAAGTACTTGAGATTGTAGTCTAAAGACAGAATCTAGGCTTGAGAGAGTCAGATTAGATCGCATAAGAAAGAGTAGAGACTTGGAAATAAGTTCTATCTACTGCATTTCATACACATCACATGCATCCTAGACATAGGAAATGTGTCATTATGCATTGAGAAATGTAGTGCTTAATATTTGTGTATAGCATGATCGCATGACTTGTACAATATCTTAAAAAATGCTAGCAAAACCTCTTCTCAACCCCTTTATCCCATATTTGTTACACCACTACCCTTTCATCGCTGTGCATTTAATTCCATCGCATTAGAAAATCAAAGTTAAATCACCATCGTAATAGGATAAGAAAGTCTATTGCATATCTATTTAGTAATCCTTGCTTTCGACCCTGGACTTACCAGGACCTTAAGAAGGCTTATACTTGGGCTTTGTTAGGAAAACTTGCATGATCATCTCATCCACACATCCTTTCATCGCATGATAAATCAACGTATCACCTGTCATTTTGTCATTGTCCCTCTGCTTCCTTGAATTCCTTCTATAGGGTTTTCCCTTCTCAAGATAATTCCTCTTGAAGTGTCCCTCTTTGTGACAAATGAAACACTTCAAGGAAGGTTGGTCTTGATGGTTCTTATGGTTTTTGTCAAAACGACTCCCTCTAGCAAAATTCTTCCCTTTTGTATAGAGAAACTCAGTCCCTCCAGCTTTATTCTATGTTTTTAGCTCGAGTTCCTAGCACCTTAGAGCATTAATACAGAGTCTAATTTCAAGGCTGATCTGACTTCTTTGTAGGCTTCATGTGTTGAATTTATCAAGATAACAACTTCACTTTTAGCCCCTAATCTCTCACCAGTTTGATTAAAAGCATTTGTAAGCCTTTTGAACTCATCTAAGTTCTCATCCAACGATTTAGATGGATTCATTTTAAAAGAAAACAATCTTTCATGAATGAAAATTTTGTTGGAAAGATCTTTCATGTCATAGAGCAGGTGTAGCTTCTTCCAAACCATGGCTGAGATTTCATCAATTACTTGTCAAAGTACAGTGTCTGAGATGTTTAGAATCAAGGTTGTGTATGCTATTTCTTCCATAGTCTGCTTCTGCTAAGTAGTAGTTGTTGATGAAATTTCTTTTGGATCTTCAAGGGCATTAGCTGATTTTTGCACCATTAGAATGGTCTTGATCTTCTTGGCCCACAGGGTAAAGTCCCCATTCCCAATAAACTTTTTAACTTTATACTTTGTTGATCCCATTGATACTTTTCTATCTCTTCTTGATAGATTCTTGAAGAATCTTGGAGGCTTCTTGGCAGATCTTGAAAAAACAAAGGCTTTGATACCACTTATTATTTTAAAATGGGCCTTTAATTGTTTAAATGTCTGAAGGAGGCCCAAACATCTGCTCGATCCAAGAAAAATTCAATGAGTGAAGGGTAATCAACCACGTTACTTAAGTAAAATAATTGCAAAGATGACATAATTGTTCAGTCTCCCACTTTCTCCTCGGTGTTTGTTGAAACACTCTTCGTCTTCCTCATTTCTTTTCTTCTGTAAACTTAGTTTGCTGATGGATTTCTTAACTCAAATCCATGATAAATTGAGCATGCAAAGTAAGAAACGAGTAGAGTAGAAGAAGAGGAACAAAAACATGTATAGTGGTTCAGCTTTCACCTACATCCACCGTTGAAGCTCTTTAGAGAGTTAACTTTATTCTTAAGAAGAATATAAGTTTCTCTTCAGCTTTCACCTACATCCACCGTTGAAGCTCTTTAGAGAGTTAACTTTATTCTTAAGAAGAATATAAGTTTCTCTTCAGCTTTCACCTACATCCACTGTTGAAGGCCATTCTGTTTTAACTAACTAACTTCTAATTTGTTTTTCTGTTTAAGAGGCAATTAGTTGAAAGGATGAAAGCTCCAGTTTGGCTCACCCTAACATGAACTTCTGTCTTATCTTTTGTAGATCGTAAATAAAAAAGAAATCCAATCTCGATCTCCAAAAGCGTTTTTCTCTGCTTCTAGGGCACTTCCCAGTCCACAACGTGCTTGATATTCTCTTGATCTGGGTCACCCCTGACTTACTACGCTACTACTACAATGTGAGCGGTGTGGAGAGCGTGCGATAGAAGAAAAGAGGGCAATGTGGCCAAATTTTTAAATTTTAGATTTATGGCCATACATAGCCTCATCCCTACACTTAATTTTTCTATTTTACTCTTCGATGACTTCAAATAAGAAAGGTGAATATCTCCCATAAATCTAGGTATTTTTTTTTGGTAACTTTTAAATTTGTTAAGTAGATTTTGTTGGGATTACTATTTAAATTTTTGTTTTAAATATTAGGGGTGGGATAAACACAAATCAAAAGTTCTGTGTTGTTTTTGCTTTTTTTTAAAAAAAAAAATTGTGATTGATTCTGTCATTATTTATGATAGATTATTTAAAAAAGAATATATATCTTAACATGTGTATTTTTTATTAGGACCTACAGATTGATTCGGGGTGTTTTTGCATACTAATTTGAGAGATTTCTAAATCTTTGACGATTGAAATGAAAGATGAATTGGAGATTTGAAAAAAATTGGTATTTCTAAGGGAGAGTTGTAGTAGGTAGGCGACATGAGAGGTTGTAAAGGATATGGGTTGTGATTGTAATATGCAGAGTAGGCACCATAAGAAGTTAAGAAGGACAATATGTTGTTTAAATTTTGGTCTAGACTTTTTTCAGGTTTTTAGTTGATGGACTTTTACTACATAGTATTTGCATTTGCATATTCAGTTTGATGAATAATTTAATTATTTCAAGATATGTGTGTGGGATTTAAATTATTTTTAATATAAAGGGTGGGACAAAATATGAAAAGATTCTAGATGTGACCATGCATTTGCATGGTACAGATCAACAAAGATTTCAGTTGTTTTTAGTATATGTGGCAATATGAAAAAAATTTAATTGTTTATGAGTAGAAGATATTTGTGGGGCTCTAGAATTCATTTGTTAGTTATTTTGAATACCTTGTATTTGCTTATTTTAGATCTAAATTTCGAGTTATTACTTGTTGACGAAATCAGCAAGTCAATATTAGGTTTTTCAGACTCTTGTAGCTCTAAGTAATTTTTATGCTATTAATTTTTTATAACTAAAGTTAGTTTGATATGCTATTTGACTGAAATAGTTTTCTTTTATTGGCTTCACAATAAATGTATATTCAAATCTCAAATTTATGACATTTTGAGTGGTTGAATTTATTGGATCTAGTTTTAGGTTGTTAGACTTTTTTAAGCACCCCATGATTTTTGGGATTTGTTACCAAGGGTATTTTGGACCATTATTAAATTTTAAATATTATTAGAATTAGTTGTTTGGCCATTTTTTAAAATGTCATTTTGTATTACTGAACCAACCTGAACTTATTAAATTCAAAAAGATTTTCTTATACGATAAAAACTATATATACATATTTTTAATTTTATTTTGTTTTATTTCATGGTTAAGTTAATTGGGTTTATTATTTAATAAGGATGGTTGTGTATTGGACAAAATGAAGCTAAACTATTAGCAAAAATAGCAAAACTTCAAACTATTTGCAAATATAACAAAACTTTAAGTGAAAAATCTAAAAAGCCTTCACTGTCACAAATAGTACACAATTTCAATCCAAAACACTAATACACAAATTTAGCCCAAATCGATTTCTCTTTCCAACTATTTGCATGTTTTTTTTCTTCAATGTTTCCATCTTTAGTTCTATTTTCCAACTATTACTATCATCATTGGTATGAGACAGTTTAGGCGAAACCAAAAGAAAAACTATGGGATTTATGCCCCGAAATGGAAAATATCATACCATTGTGGAGATATCTAGAGGTTCGTTGTTCCTAACAAGTGTATCAAAATGGTACCAGACCTTAACTTAACCATATTGGTAGAATCATCGAGTATTGAACAAAGAAATGAATAGCCTTAGAATATGCAGTCATGGTGGTATCATCGTGGTTAGCACTAAAGGTGGTAGGGGTGTACATGGGTTGGGTTGACAGGATTTTTTGGACCAGCCCGAAAATTCGAGTTGGTTGGGTTGGCAACCCAAAGAACCCAAATAAAGTCTCTAATCCAACTAAACCCAACCCTTAAAATTCGGGTTGGATTATCGGGTTATAACTTATTTTTTTTATTTTTAATTAAAAATATGTAAATTTATATAAACACATGAGTAATAACTAAAATCTTATAAAATTCAAATGCTAAATATCAAATATCTAAGATATTTATTAAAAACTTCAAATAAAGACAAATATCATAACAACTTTAAAATATTTAAAATTCACAAATTAATCAATACAAAGTATCAAATTTAAAACAAAGAGAAATATATATAGTATATTTTATTTATATATATAAAATTCGGGTTGGGTTGGGTCAAACCAAATTTTTTTTAGCCAACACATGACTCAACCCAACCCAACCCAACAAAAACAAACAAGTTTAACCCAACCAAAAAACAAAACCAACCCAACCCAACTCTTATATTTTGGATTGGGTAATCCGAGTTATTCGAGTTGTCGGATTATTTGAACACCCCTAAAAGTTGGTAGTCCACGGAGTTAGACTAGTTTCTAGAGATGATTGCCAAAGGTGGTCTTTACCTAAGGTGGTTGTTGAAGGTGGACGTCAAAACATGTCGTTGGAGTGAGTCGACAGTAGTCGACAATTGTGGTGGTAGGTGGAAGGGGTCATCAGAGTATGTCGTTGGCGATGACTGTCATCTGAGTTGGTCATCAGCAATGGCTAGTAGGTGGAGTTATTGGAAACATTGGAGGAAAGGAGAAAGAGGAGAAGTTAGAGTTCCTCGATAAATTTGCAAACTTTAATGATGAACAGTACTGTAGAAGTTGGTAAAGTTAAGTTATTTTACTCCAACTTTGGGTCAAACATTCAGTTGAGTTTTTAACTCAACTCAACCCATGCCAATGCCCTAAATGCCCCCTAATAGACTTGATTGACTATTTATGTTTGCATATTGACTTTATTTGGTGATAAAAGTTTATCACTAACATTTTTATCAATGATAGATGATAACTTGTAGAAATACAAGTTATTGTTCTCCCAAAGTTAGAATAATTAGGATCTTTAGTGACGTAATCACACTCATTATGAAGGAAAACGCATGAAATTCCATATATGTAGTAAACACATTTAAAAGTATCATTTTAGTAAAAAGCTACTTCACTAACGTATTTCAACACAAGCAAAAAGTAGGAGGGAAGACCACTATTCCACCGTTGATCAAGAGGAGCTGCCAGAGAGAAGCACGAGAGAGATACCTTCTTCAACTCCTCCACCAAGTTGGTCATAGCAAGCATTGAAAACAAGCCAATGAGGATAAGAGATTGCACTCTGCAGCTTGATTTCTTCCTTTCCATCTTACATTTTCATTCATCATTTTATTTCACTAAGTTGAGATTGTTTGTAAAAACATTTGTTATCTTTAATTCAATCTTATTTTCTGATGGAAATAAGAAGCGAGATTTCCATGAGAAGTGGAACAAGACTATTCTAAATTACAATCATGAATTAACAAATATTTACAGTCGACTTCAATACAAACGGTTATACAATTATGCAGAGAAATTACAGCATGAATAAACTCAAATGGATAGAGATCAAACTCTACACACATCGACAGAAACGTCTCCACGCTCCATTGCGCACAAATGCTCGAATAACAGTAGCCTCGAATGCCCGATCTACACGATCGCAACACAGCACGAACTCTTCGCGCTCGTCTTCAACGATCTCCTCGGTAACGAACTCTTCCGCAACACCACGAACGGCCTCCAGAAAACCTCGACGGTGTTGAGTTAAGTTTGACACACCAACAAGGCGACCTTGGTATTCTCAGTGTAAGAATCCAGAGAGTGGGCTCTGTTCAAACTTGGTATGAGACAGACGAACGGAGGAAACAACGATCGCGTACACAACTGGGAAAATGGGCGTTGGCGGAGACTTATCGTATAGGTTGATGCCTATTCGTTTAGATAAAGCTATGCGATCGTCTAGCAAAACCTATGCGATCATTTAGCTTTATCATTTAGCTTGGTCTGTCGCCTACAGACTCTATATGATCGTTTACCTTGGGCTAGCAATCGTCTAGCAAAGTTATGCGATCATTTAATAAATATTGCACGATCGTTTAGTTCGCACCTACACGATCGTTTAGCTCGTTCAGCCGTCGTTTAGTAAATCTGTATTTACTTGACGACTTACGTGAGTTTCTTTTCACGGAGAGAAAACTCAAAAAACTTTTTCAAACTTTTGTAAAACTTCTTTTTCAAAATACGAAACCACTTTTCTTTTAAACTCACGATTACCATGATCCAATAACCACCCACTACTTTGGTTATTTAAAAGAAAAAGTATTAATTATCCAATAATTAACATTATTATAAATATAAATGATAACCAACTTATCATACTATATTTATAAACTATAGTTTTAATATTTTATCTCACGAAACATATACACCATAGTTCTTTTTTTATTCCATGGTACTTAATGTAAATCTCATTTACATCAATTCTCCACTAGATGTATCTTATACATCATACCGATTATATCATATATAATCAAAATACCTCTTGCCAATTTGAATATTTAAAATCAATACCAAGAACTAATCCTTAACAGAATCCAAGCTACCAAGGGGACCTCATGGACCTATAGCTCCAAAGCTCCAAAGGTACGTGAATACTTACTAAACTCTTTAGTCACGGGATCCATCATCTGTTAACTGCCAAGTACTCTACTAAAGACCGATAGCTAAACTCTCCTTACTAAAGATATATTATGTGTCCATCTTAACCAATCAGCAGTACGACAACCCTTCACAGATCGCTCGTAAGTACAACTGGGCCAATAACCGTTATGCCCCTGTAGTTACATCTGTCTCCTTAAGTACCACTGATCCTTCTAATAAACATAAGTCATAGTTCTATTATGACTGAGTCTTCTCTTCCAAAGAGAAGTTGTGACCACTATGTTCAAGCCTCGGAATCAGCCCTTAAGAAGCATTCTCTCTACTTATCCCTGTTTCGGAAAATGAGTGAATTCCATCTTGTGGATTGAGTTCCCAGCTCCCAGATCAGACAAGTCCCCAAAAAGGTAGGCATGTTGAGTTGGCAATCTGGTCACTCTCACCCATACTAATCAAAGGATCGCCCTCAAAGGCAGAAGTTCCCAAAACACTCAGGATTGAGGTCGTGTCACCTATGGTCGTTTAGGTGAGATGCAAGTCTCTAGTATCAACAGTGTTATATACAGAGTCTAGTCATCTCGTGGTCTAGGTCTTATACAAACTCTTTGTATAGGACACCCCCGCTCCACGTCTCCACACGAATGGTCAAGATCTACCATCTGTAGTGGTTTACAACACTTGTAAACCTCTACAAAGTGAGCCGTATCCGTAGTGTCACCAAGATCAGGTATCCCACCTTAATCCTTATACTACAGACCAATTTAGGTTATCATTTAAGGCATGATCCACTTGTATATCACATATACATGCTTAAGTTCACATAAGATAACAAATGAGCTTTGTTTATTGGATATGAGTAAATGCCAGAATTAAACAATACTTATTTTATTCATTGAACAATGTGTATCTTTACAAAACAACGAGACTCCGGGAGAATTAGGACACCAATCCCAACATCTTCAACCATTCATCACTTCTTCATCTGTTTACTTTCAAAGTTGTTGTGTTTGTGAACTTTCTAGCTTGATGAAAGCATGAAATCTGTTGCTTAAGTCTTCTTGATCAGTTGATTAAAGTGATAAAGTAGTTAAGTCATTCGAGAGAGCAATTTAATTGCTGAATGCATCAAGTCAGAGTGTGAAGTAATTTTAGAAATTGAATTGCTCATGTCTTTTGTCTATTCTTTGTAACTAACACATGCACTGATAACTTGTAGAAATACAAGTTATTGTCTCTTAAAGATTGGAACAATTATGATTCTTTGTGATAAAAATGCATTCATCTCAAGGAAAAACGCATGAAATCCATTAACATACCACTAATGCATACAAAAGTAGTATTCTTGTTAGATTTGCTTTACTAACACATCTGATTGCAGGAAATCAAGAAATTTTACCCATGTGCTCCATACCCAACTAACGCGAGGACATACGTCCAGATATATCCGACACAGAAGAGATAATTGACTTGCACTTTTTCTGTGGGCACCTAACTGGCAGCGGCTGACCAAAGAATGAAATTTAATGTGTGTTTTGTCGCAAGTTGCTGAAGAAAACGCCTACAAATAGAAGGTTTGCTGCCAAGAAAAGAGAGTTAGAAACATTAGAAATTTTAGAGAATTCAGATAGCCAATAACTCTGCTGTTGTAAAAAGCTAGGAGGAAAAGGTCCATTGCCATCGTTGATCAAGAAGAGTGTTGGAGACCAAGCTCAAGAGAGAATCCTTCATCACATTTTCACCAAGTCGGTTGAAACAAGCGCTTAGAACAAGCCAAAGAGGACAAGAGATTGAACTCTATGGTTTAACTTCCTTCTCTTCTTTTACTTCTCACTTCCATTTACCAATCGTTTGATTAAATTGAGAACATTGTAGAAATATTTACTATCTTTAAATTCAATCTTATATTTTATCAATCCACTCTTGATTCATCTGTTTACATTCAAAATTATGTGTGGCAACCATTCTTCTGAGTCATTGCATACTTGAGTTCCATGCTTTAATCATCTTAATCACTTGATTAAAGTTATTTCTCAAATAATCTGTTCGAGAGAGTAGGTTAACTAAAGAACTTTGAGCAGGACGCATAGTAGGTTTAGAGATTAAAAAAAAAAATGCTTGCAATTACTTTTGCTATTCTCTATCTCCAACGCATGCACCCTAGAGATAGGAATACATGTGAAATTTGCATTGAGAAATGTTGAACAACAAGGCTTAAGGGACAGAGACTTTATGCATACACACAGCTTGTAAACAAGCATCCATATCATCTTCATTCCATTCTCATGCTTTCATGCACTTGTTCATCTAGCTTGGGACCGATGCATAGCCCCCAAACACTTAGCACCATCCAACCATAGATTCCTTGTTTTTTCTTCTTAAACTCCTACGTTTTCTTGCATGTGTGTATTGAGGTTAGTATAAATAATCTTCACTCTCGTTAATCTGGAACCCATCTACAATTGAGACAACACGAGGACTGCGTTAGACTGTAAAAAATCCCTGTGTTCGACCCTAGATTTACCAAGAAGCCTGAGTCATATCTATACTTGGGTTTGATTCAGGTAAATCACAACCACCTCAATGCATCGTTTCTTCTCACATAGAGAAGTAATTTGTTGGACATCACCATTCACCTAAGCCATCATCTTTCGTCTTCATTCACAGTCAATTTTTTAATACAAATAGTGAGACGAACATGACCCTTAGAGATAGGATTATGTATGGCATTCACATCGAGAGATGTTGAACTTAGCATAAACTAAAGAACAGAATTCCAAACGCATAGCACAAACACTTAGATTGTAAACAAACATTTGCACCATCTTCATTGTGCTTATATAGGCTTGTTATTCCTGATAGGAAGTCAACGCATACAACTTACACTTAAAAAAATCCATCCATAAATCCCTCTCTCCCTTTGAAATTCTATTTCTTCTTGTATGTGTGTCATTAGTCTAGTGTAAATAACCAATGCCTCTCAGTTAATTAGAAAACCTCTACATTAGATACGAGAACAATTCCCGTATTATTACATTCTAGAATCCTTCCATTCGACCTTGGACTTACCAGGAAACGTAGGTTAGATTTATACTTGGGTCTAACTTAAGAGAACTTGTACGCATTAACAAGGTGTGTACACATTTATGACCAACGCATCACCTATTTTCATACCAAAAGATAAATCAATCCTTCATAGATCAATCCTTCATCCATCTTCACTTATCATAATCATTCATCACCATTTTCCTTCATCTTCATAAGCATAATTAGAACCTATAGCGAACAAGTTTTTGGCGCCGTTGTCGAGGATTCTAGCAAAGTAGCCAACCAGAATGTGGCTTTTGTATCTTTTTGCAGAAATTTTCAATCAAATAAGTATTATAAGTAGTGTCTGAACTTATGAAAGTTTTATAAGTAGAGAGAGCACTCCTGAACTCGTATACAACCCTAAAATTAAAAGAACCTTTAGATGAAGAAACATATCGAATCGACGTCGAAGGTTAAGGCGATAACAACAACAACAAAATGGTAGACGACCAAATTAATCAGAAATTGGCCAACAAATAGCTATGCACCAAACCCGATCCTAATGGCGAACAATAGCACGCGTCCAATGCGTGAGTATGCTTCATCAGTGTTATATGATTTCCTGTATGGGATCGTCTACCCAACACCTGAAGGGACAAGGTTCGAAATAAAATCAGTAATGCTCCAAATGTTGTAGATAGCAGGACAGTTTGGAGGTGCCCGCAACGAGGATCCCTATACTCACATGAAACGCTTCTTAGAAACCTGCAATTCATTCGTGATTCTTGGAATCAAGCTAGAAGCAACTAAACTATCCTTGTTTCCTTATTCATTCCATGATGATACCAAGCAACAGGGGAGCTCTTTAGAGTCGATCAAAATAACAACATGGGATTAGTTAGTGGAGAAATTCATGCAAAAAAAACTTTCTTCCCACAGTCAACGTAAGAAGGCATCGTGAGATTATGAATTTCAAACAAGAAAGTTTGAAACACTTCATGCTGCATCGGAGAGTTCTAAAAGGTTGTAAAAAAAATGTCCTAACCATGGACTACCTCTAACTGTATAAATGGAAACTTTCTATAGAGGATTAAACAGACCTTCCCAAATGATAGCAGATACAGCTGCCGCAGGCGACATTATGGATAAATCATATAATGAAGCCAAAGCAATTTTAGATTGGATTACCAAACATAACATGGAATGGGTTGATGATGATCACGAACAGACAGTAGGAAATGATCACAGAATGTGATTGACACTAATGTAGTGGCACTCTTTCTGCATAAGTAGCTGTGATGACAAATATGTTGAAGAATCTGACGATGAGCAATGCAGCAGAAATGCAGAATGTGCAGCAGGTAGATGCATTCACACAACCCATGGTAAGTTGTGTGGGTTATGGAGAGCCATACACCTATAATGACTGCCCACAAAATTCACAGTTAGTCAGTTTTATAAAGAATAACCTATTCTCAAACACTTACAGTCCTTGATGGAAAAACCATACTAACTTTTCTTGGAGAGGTCATCAGCAAGATCAACATCATTCTAGAACGCATCAGCAGCACAAGCAAGGGTTGTCGCCTAGATTCCAGCCCATGCAGCAGCAGCCTTAGCATCAATCTTTTAACGGAGGGGACCACGTGTTAAGCTCATTATCTTCGCTTAAAAACCTGTTGAAAGAGTATATAGCCCATAACGATGCGTTTCTGAAAAGTCAAGCGTCATCAATAAGAAATCTGGAGGTTCAAGTCGGGCAGATTGCTAGCAAGCTGAAGAATCGGTCGCATGAAACATTGCCTAGTAATACTGAGCCGACAAGAAATAATAATGGCAAGGAGCAAGGTCACGCAATGACATTACATAGTGGTAGACTGTTAGTAGAAGAGAAGAGAAACCCCAGAAAAGATATTCGTCCTTCAACACATGAGGTAATGATACAAGCAACTACGATATTTGAGAGAGAACAACAAGAAAGAACACCTGGCTTTTTCAGTCATTCTCAACTGAGTACATCTAACGTAGAAGAATATGAGGTGCATATGAATGCAACATTTCCCCACGCCTGTAGAAAAAGAATGATGAGAAGCATTTAAACGCTTTCTTGAGGTCCATAAACAATTACACTTCTCAATATCCCTCTCATTGAAGCATTGGAGAAAATGTCTAGTTATGTAAAATTCTTAAAGGATATTTTGTTGAAGAAAAGAAAAATTAACGAGCTTGAAACCGTGACATTAACACAAGAATGCAATGCATTGATCAATAGTAAAATTCCTGAAAAACAAAGAGATCTAGGTAGTTTCACAGTCTCTTGTTCAATAGGAGGAATAGACGTGGGGTATGCATTGTGTTATTTAGAAGCCAATATTAATCTCATGCCCCTCTCAATTTTTAAAAAGCTTAAGACTGGTGAAGCTAGGCCTACCACGGTAACACTTCACTTGTTGACAGATCAATCGCTTATCCATAAGGGAAGATTGAAGATGTTCTAATGAAGGTTAACAAGTCTGTATTTTCGACTGATTTTATTATCTTAGATTATGAAGCTAATAGGGATGTTCCAACCATTCTTGGATGCTCGTTTCTAGCCATCGAAAAAGTTCTGATTGATGTACACAAGGGGGAACTCATGATGCGTGTGGATAATCACGAAGTAAAATTCAATGTGTTAAACGCATTGAGGTTCTCTGATGAAGTAGAGCCTTGTCAACCCATTAGCTCAATTCAACTATTTGAGGAAGAGGATGAAGAAGTGCACCAAGTTTGTGAGGTCCATGCATCGAGTAAAAACACAAGGAAATTCGAGCCACTAAGTTTGGATGAGCAACAGTCAAAACCAACGCTCCTATCTCTAAAAGAGTCGCTAATGCTTAAACTTAAACCTCTTCCAGATCACTTGAAATATGCTTTTCTTGAAAACAATAATACTTTACCTATCATATTTTCAGCTATACTTTCTCATTTTAACGAGTATCTTTTGTTGCAGATACTAAAAAAGCATATATGCGCAATTGGATGGAACCTGGTTGATATTCGAATGATCAACCCAACTTATTGTATGCATAAAATTAGATTGGAGGAAGAGAAAACTAGATCGATTGAGCCCCAATGCAGGCTCAACCCCATAATGAAAGAAGTGGTGAAGAAAGAAATTATTAAGTGACTCGACACAGGGGTGATCTACCCTATTTCTGATAGAAGCTAGGTAAGTCTAGTTCAATGCGTGCCAAAGAAAGATGACACAACTGTAGTGGTCAATAGCAACAACGAGTTCATCCCATCCAGAACTATTATTGGGTGGCATATTTATAAGGACTACATGTAATAACCCCGCCTCCTAGGTCTACTAAAAAGGGGATCGTTATTGCATGCATGCATAAATATTTTCATTGAGGAAAATAAAGTAAAAATAAAATAGAATAATCGTGATTTTGAACTGCTTTAAGTATGTAAGAAACTGTTCTGCCATTATCTCAAGATCTTAAATCATTCGACCTGGGTAACCTTTTAACATGAAATAAATTATATAAAAAAATTATAATAAAATCATAAATGTAATAAAATCAAAACATGAGAAAACATAAACGTTCAAATGTGGAAGCGGTTTTAGTTCCTTTGGCACTGTCACGAATTCCTCTTATCAGTCGCCCGAGTATCCTTGCCCTTTCTTGAAAAAAAAAAATAAAGATAAAGGTTGAGTATAAAATACTCAGTAAGTGATCCCATTATCGGGATCAGGCTAATGCATCCATGAGTAGAGAATGATAGCCCGTGGCTCATACAGCTACATCGATTTTTTATGATGAAAGGAAAACCAAAAGACGTACTATCTTGCCTTAATACGCATGTCTAATGGCCCGTAGGCACACCGTCAAACATGAAAATAATATGAACGTGCACCTTTCGACTCAGCATGTCTAGCGGCCCGTAGGCATATCGTCAAACATGGTAATAACATGAACATAAACTTGTCAGCTCACGCATGTCTAGTAGCCCATAGGCACACCGTCAAACATGAAAATAACATGGACGTAAACATGTCAGCTCACGCATGTCTAACGGCCCGTAGGCTCACCGTCAAACATGAAACATGAAAAAAAAATAACATGAACGTAAACCTGTCGACTCACGCATGTCTAGCGGCCTGTAGACACNAAAATAACATGAACGTAAACCTGTCGACTCACGCATGTCTAGCGGCCTGTAGACACATCGTCAAACATGAAACTAGACCTGTAGGTCCTCTGAAATAAAACAAGCGTCAAGGCGAGACGATAAATTGCCCTAATCTATTCATGCATCACATACATAATTTCAGTACTTATTAGAAATTCGAACATGCTTATAATACTCATAACTGTCATGCAACAAGTAAAACATAATGACAAAAATCATGCTTCGAGAGTCCATTAATAAATTTATAAATTTAATCTATGTCGCCTAGCACGAAGGTACCGGTAATAGTACTTGTGGCTAGGTGCGGCGGCAAAAACGGGGCTGAACGACTTGGGCGTTTCAGCTCGCGATCAACTCTGACGGTTCAGGCACCGGACATTGCAGCGGCGGATGACCCGACTGGAGAACAGCATCAACGACAAACGGCAGGGCGCAAAAGTGGGCGACCCAAACCGGCTGGAATTGTCGGACTCACGGCAACGAAATAGCAACGGCGTTCAGCGAGATCCTAGACGCATGATTGACGGCGTTCGATGAGGAGGGGGGGGGGGAAGAAGAAGGGGGGTCACGCGGTCTTGAGGAGAGAGAGAATAAAGAAAATCTATTTTATTTTTATTTCTACCTTTCCCACATGCATATATAAAAAAAATAAATAAATAATAATAATCCTTTTCCTTTTCCCTTTAAAAAAACAAATTCCCCAATCCTTTTTCAAAATATATTTACTTATATATTTTTTTCTTTTAAAAACTCCTACAAACAAATTTAATTATCTCCATAGATAATCAAATCTCCAAATGCAAGTCAAAATAAAACTTAATTAATTCCAAGTAATTAAATCATATTTTAGCTTAGCCAAATACTAAATCTCATATTCCAATTTATCCAAGTAGTCCAACATAAAAAAAATAAAGCTTAATTACAAAATAAATCGGGATGTTACATTCTACCCCCTTAAGAAACTTTCATCCTCGAAAGTTCTAATCCTGAAAAAGCTTGGGATAATGTGCCCTCACATCGTCCTTGCACTCCCACGTTGCTTCCTCGAAATGATGATACTGCCAAAGGACCTTCATCGAAGCTATCTCCTTGTTGCGCAAAACTTTCACTTCCCTAGCTAAGATTTAAATGGGCTTCTCTTCATAACTTAGGTTCTCATTCAAATGTAAAGGCTCATAATCCACAACATGAGATGAGTCTGCTACGTACTTTCTCAACATGGAAACGTGGAAAACATTCTGAACTGCAGAAAAGGATAGGGGCAAGGCCAGCCGGTAAGCCAACCCGCTCTAGGATCTTCGTAACTCAGGTTCTCATCCTATTTTGTATGCGTCCAAGACACTCAATGAATCCCAAGAACATTATACAACTACTGAAAAGGAAATGTTAGTGGTAGTGTTTGCTATAGAGAAATTCTGAGCTTACTTGGTTCATACGTCAGCAACCATTTACACCAATCACTTCGCTATTAAGTTCTTGATGGACTAAAAGCATGCAAAACTCAAGCTCATTCGCTAGGTACTACTACTTCAAGAATTTGACCTAGAAATCAAAGATAGAAAATGTACAAAAAATCAAGTGGTTGACCACATATCGAGATTGGAGAATAAGGAAATGCAGTTGGGTCAGGCTAAAATAGAAGAAGAATTCCTTGATGAACGCCTGCTTATGGTTGAATATAGGGAGATGTGGTACGCTGATATTGTTAATTACTTGACGACAAAACAGCTTCCAGAAGAATTCAACGCCTATCAAAAGAATTGGCTTATGCATGACAATAAGTTCTACATTTTGGATGAGTCATTCCTCTACAAACAAGGCCCAGATCTAGTTATGCAAATTATAGTCCTCTTAAAGTTAGAATAAATAGGATCTTTAGTGATGTAAACGCACTCATTATGAAGGAAAAAACATGAAATTTCAAATATGTAGTAAACTCATACAAAAGTATCCTTTTTAGTAAAAGGCTACTTCACTAACGCATTTTAACACATGAATCAGAGAAATTTACTAAGTGTTTCTGTGAAAGCCAATGTAAGGGTATGTGTCTCAGACTGTTTGACGCATGAAGGATGCAGTTGGCTCGTACATTTCATGTCAAATAACCACTTGTAGGCATAGGCATCTAACTGGCGGTGTCTGAGCAATCCAGAAGTGGCAACCGGCTGTTCCAAGGTATGGAAATTAATGCAATCAAATCACCAAGTTGTTGAGAGCCTATAAAAAGAGAAGTCACCTGCAGAATCAAGACTTAGACATTTTGAGCTTAAACAGTTAGAATTTTCATAAGAAGCCAGTAGTTAGAGTTCTCTGTCGTCTGCAAGCAAGAAGTAAGAGGAAAAACGACCATTCCACCGTTGATCAAGAGGAGCTGCCAGAGAGAAGCTCGAGAGAGATACCTTCTTCAACTCCTCCACCAAGTTGGTCATAGCAAGAATTGAAAACAAGCCAAAGAGGACAAGAGATTGAACTCTGCAACTTGACTTCTTCCTTTTCATCTTACATTTTCATTCATCATTTTATTTCACTAAGTTGGGATTGTTTGTAAAAACATTCATTATCTTTAATTCAATCTTATCTTCGACAATTCATCACTTCTCCATTTGTTTATTTTCAAAGTTGTTCTGTTTGTGAACTTTCTAGCTTGATAAGAGCATGAAAACTGTTGCTTAAGTCTTCTTGATCAGTTAAAGTAGTTAAGTCACGAGCAGTTTAACTATTGAACGCATCAAGTTAGAGTGTGAAGTAATTTTAGAGATAAAATTGCTCATGTCTTTTGTCTGTTCTTTGTAACTAACGCATGCACCCTAGAGATAGGATTTTGTGTGGCATTCGCATCAAGAGATGTGAACTTAGCATAAACTAAAGAACGGAATTCCCAATGCATAGCACAAACACTTAGGTTGTAAACAAATATTTGCACCATCTTCATTATGCTCATATAGGCTTGTTATTCTTGCTAGGAAGTCAATGCATACCACTTACACTTAAAATTATTTATACATAAATCTCTCTCTCCCTCTGAACTTCTATTTCTTCTTGCATGTGTGCCATTAGTCTAGTATAAATAACTAATGCCTCACAATTAATTAGGAAACCTCTGCATTAGATATGAGAACAATTCCCGCGTTAATACATCCTAGAGTCCCTACATTCAACCTTGGACTTACCACGAAACTTAGGTCAAACTTAAGAGAACTTGTACGCATTAACAAGGTGTGCACGCATCTATCACCAATGCATTGCCTATTTTCATACCAAGAGATAGATCAATCCTTCATCCATCTTCACTTATCATAATCATTCATCACCATTTTCCTTCATCTTCATAAGCACAATTAAAACTTAAATTATGGTCAAACAATAGAATACATGTATTCTAATTGAAATCTATCAATGATATCCATCTGTCATTGATAGAATTCAATCAAGACATGTGTAGTTTATCTGTGGTAGAAGTCTAACATTGATAAACTACATGCACAAGCTTTATATTTTTCCATGATTCAATAGGTGGAGATGAAAAAAGCTAAATTCAACAATGCGACAATTTTTTTCATAACAATTGTTATAATTCTATTGTCTACCATGAATTAAACTCTAGGAAGTTTAACCACGATTTCAAATTATTGCAAAAAACAAAAAAAAAAAGAAAAAGAAACATTATGTGGGTTAATTATATCGATAGTTGACTATTTATAAAATTAAATGTTATAGTATAATATATCAATGGTAGACTAATGTTAATTTTTAATATCAGTCTATCAATGATAGACTTTATTCATATATTCAATTCTATCATTGATAGAATGATATCCATCTATGATATTTTAATAGAATATCATAATGATAGAATGTGCATGTGTGCGCATGCACACGTGCGTGCGTGTGTGTACGTGCACGTGCACGCACGTGTGCATGTGCATGTGTGCATGCGTGTGCGTATGTGCGTCGTGCATCGTGCATGCACGCGTGCGTGTATGCATGTGTGTGTGCGTGTGCATATGTGTGTATGTGTGTGTGCGTGTGCGTGTGTGCGTATGGGTATGGGTGTGGGTGTGTATGGGTGTGGGTGTGGGTGCGTGCATGCGTGCGTTTGTGCGTGTGTGTGTGAGAATTTGGAACTAGCCAAAATAAATTCTAAAAAAATAACCCTTTTTATCTCACACAAAAAAAAAGGATAATTTAGCAAAAATGCCAAAGGCACTATTATCTAGAGCATATAGAATCATATTTAAAGCTTTAATCTACAAGGTGGTGACATATTGAAAAATAATGATTGGAAATTTGCTTCTTGTAATTAAAAGAAATTTTAGGATTTTTAAAAAGTAATTTTAAGACCTTTTTCATTTTATTCCTATGCTTATAATGTTGAAAATGTATTAACTTTCGTTCCTATGCTTATTCCTATGGTTGTGATATTAAAAAGGTACTAATTTTTGTTCCTATACTTATTCCTATGTTTATATTTTCTTCATTGTGGAATTTATGTCATATTAGAGATATTCTTTGTATAAATAAAAACAGATTTTGTTTATTCTATATCCAATTGCAATTTTCTTTTTAATTTTATAGAAAATTGTAAGACAAAAATAAAATGAAACAAAAATTGAATCAGTTCAAAGTTATAAATGAAATTATAAATTAAAAATTAGGGAATATTTTCTTTTTTATTTTCTGTATGTACAACTATTTTTATAAAGATTAATTTTACATATTTACAACTATTCTTTGTATAAATAAAAACAGATTTTTTTAATTTTATACTCATTTGCAATTTTCTTTTTGATTTTACAAAAAATTGTTAGATAAAATAAACTAAAATAAAAATTGAACCAATTTAAAATTATAAATGGAATTATAAATTGAAATTTATATATTAAAAATTAAAATGAACCTCAAACTATTTACAACAAATCAAAGTCCACAAAGAAAAAAGTCTCCAACAATGTTAATATACAAGTGAAAAAATACAAAACTTTCATAAACATGCAAGCCAAAAAGATGCCCAAAATGATGGGAAGCTAAATCAAAACAAAATTATCCGACGAAGTATAGAGCAAACAACAATCGAGAAATCAAACCTGCACGGACGAATTGGTATATGAGAGAATTTGAACGAGAGCATATAAATCTTAAGCAATAAATGATAAAAAAAAAAAGTTAGTTCTACCAAATCGTTTATACCTACCAAAAAAAATAGTTAGATCTACCAGAAAAATAGTTAGAACAACAAAAAAAAATAATTAGATCTGCCAAAAAATAGTTAAAACAACAAAAAAAAATAGATCTACCAAAAAATTATTCATATCTACTAGATCTAAAAAATAGTCATACAAAAAAAAAATCGAAGAAGAGAAACACAACGTCTAGCAAGAAAATGCAAATATAGAATGAAGTTTGAGGAGAATACAACCCATACGAGTCAAAAAGAGAAAGAAGATGCGAGATAAAGGAAGACAAATCGAACAATGAAAGAAGAGAAAATGAGAAGGGAGAGAGGTGAGTAATGAAAATACGTGATGGAAAGAGAGAGAGAGAATGGGGGAGTAATTAAAAGAAAAAATGGAGAGAAAAGGGCTATAGTAAAACAATGGGTTCATAACCCATCATTTTCTTTTAAACGGCCAACAAACACAAAGCCCACCCAACTCAACTCAACTCTGTTGAGCTATCAAACAGCCCCTTAGAGTTTCATTGATATGTCAGTCAAACTAGGGTCTAGGATAAAAGTCTATCACTAATAAATTTACATGATAAATCAATGATAGGCTTCAATCAATGATACATGTACATGAAAAGTCAATCATTAACGACATAAAAGTCTACCACTTAAAATGATAGTTCATCAGTGATAGATTTTAATATCTGCCTAAGGTCTATCATCAATAGACTGGCATCACATATAAATATGAGTCTATCACTAATTTACTATAAATATTTTATTTAATAAGAATTGTTTAGGTTGAAAAAATTCACAACTCGAATAATTGGGATAGGTTTAAAATATGTCTCAACTAAGATGTCTATTTTCCTTGCAAGAGTGAGGCTCCGCAGGAACCTATTCCTAACATAAGGAAGGGAATGGAAGGAAAAACTCCTCGTATACTAAATAGAGATAGAAACGGAGAATATATAATTTTATTTTAACATCCTCTAACAAAAATTAACCCAAATCAAGAGATATCTTCATTCCTACTAACTGGGACCATTTTGACACATTTTTCTTTAAATTATGCTTAATTCTTCCAAGAGCCTTAAATTCAATAGAAGAAAAATAAACACCATACACATCAATAATTCATAAACACTTGGTAATATACACTAAGAGAATATAATGAAATAAAATGAATAAAGAAAACATGCAGGCTGTGGGGTTCGAACCCACGCGCACTTATGTGCAGAAGATCTTAAGTCTTCCCCCTTAACCTCTCGGGCAAACATGCCAACTTTAGTATAAAAGTTTAATATGTAATATCAAAACGCTTTTACCTTTTTTTTTTAGGACCCGTCACTATTTTTCATATAATTTACATAATAAGAAAAAGATTATATATCATTTTGTCACTGTTAATTTGGGGGGAAAAAGATTTATTGCAGAAGAAATTTTATATTATAGGAAAATCCATTATATATTGCAAGGAAATCTTGCTTGAATATGCATTATTGATCTTTAAGAACAAGAGTAGTTTTCATTTAACATATCATGAATTAATAATATTTGCTCCTAAATCCAACAAAAAGGTGTTGGGTTGTTCCTCTTTTTCCACTAGCTTTCTTGGAATCTCGTTTGAGTTTTTTAAACTTGATTCTTCAACGATGACAGATAGCAAAAAATCTTTTTCTGAATTTACTTTTGTGTTAGTTTATTTTTTTCTGAATTTTTTGTGGATGTTTTTCCTACGTCCAAAATTAGATTGTTTGGGAGCGATTTTGAAAAAGTTAAATGTCATTTTCAAAATTACTCTAAACATGTTTTTAATAAGGGATTTTCAAAAATAGAAAAATAAATAAAACTATTTACACAAGATAGCAAAATTTAATTTTCTTCGATAGAGACTGATAGAAGTCTATCGATATCTATCAGTGATAGAAACTGATAGAAGTCTATCATTAATACTATGTGATAGATATTAATAGAAATATATCAGTATTCATCAATTTTTTTTTTTTTTTTGCTATTTCTATAAATAATTTGACTTTTTTTATTTGTGAAAATTTCTTTTTCTAATAATCCAAAATTGATTTATATGGTATGAAATCACATTTAAATTTTGTGGAACCAAACACTAAATTGGATTTGAATTGAATAATTTTCAATACAATGAAAATGATTTAAACAATGTTAAATTCACTCACACATTAATATTTATAATTAATTATAACCACATTTTCATTATTAAAAAAAAAAAACAAGCATCTCTAAATGGCACTCATGTCATTTCCAAAAAAAAAATGGCACTCATGTCTTTGATTAACAATGCTTAATATAGTAAAGAGTAATGATTTAAATAATCATTATAAAGGGAGCAATTAAAGTTTAGAGAGTGTCAAAGTCAAGATAACAAATATTTAAACAATTACATTTGTCTAACCTTTGGGAAGTCTTAAACAAATGTCTTAGCTTTTAAAATTACATAAATAATTAAAACTTATTTGTGAATTTGAGTGCCCACTTTGCTTCCATTCCTTGACAAGTATTGCTATGAAAGCAACTTATGGTCCACCATTCAGATTCAAAACAAATCTATTGGGCCCCACAAACTTTTTTTTTTTTTTTTTTTAACTTCCAAAAGACATTCTTACCCTTTCTTCTTCCCAATTTTATTCCCCTCTCTTTTCATTATTCTTTTTCTCTCTTTTTGTTTGGTGAATAAAATTTTCTCATTGAACTTGTGAAGTACTTTTATTCACATTTTCCCTAATTAAAATAATGAAGATAATATCTATGAGTAAAATATATAATAATTTCTTGTCAAGTATGCTATTTTTCTCATTGAAATTAATTCATTTTTGTGATTTTTTTTTTAACTACATGATTATTATAATTGATATCTATCCATGTGTTGTGTTATATTATTTTATTAAGATGCACATGAATAAGACTAACAATATAAAAAAGTTATTGAATTTCATTAGTTCTGGTGATTAAAAAGTTTTTAAAACTAGAATATAATTTATATTAGGGTGGTTGTCTTCCATCCGTCAATCGAATATATTGGTAGAATCTAATTGCTGGGAGGTAATCAATCTACTGAATGATGCTAATGTGACTTTTCTGAATTCTCTTTCTTTATTAAGGAGGTTAAGAATAGAGGCAGAGAACTAGGAGTTGTCTCATTTCCTCAGGTTCATCGTAGTCAGAACGTGTTGACACATTGTATTGCACATAATATTTTGGAGAATCGAAGGTCTTCAATTTTTTCGACTCCTTATTCTGAGTGGTTCACACTGATTATGTCTTATACATCATAGTTGTCTGATTTAGGTTGTATTGTCTTTTATCTAAAAAAAAGTTTAAAAACTAAAATATAATTAGTTTTTGTATTAAAACGTATTTATTATATGGGATATATGGTAATTAATAAATTTATCTTTGTAATCATTTATAATATTATATAATTTAATTTAGAATTTAATTTCCTTTCTATTATAAATAAATTTTATAAATTTTTATTAATTTTAAAAATAACGTTTCAATTTTATCCATTTCTTTTGTATCTCGTTAAGAAATTTATAATTGTCAATAAGAGCATAGTTCAATTGACATAATATTCATATTATTAACTTCGTGGTTTGAAGTTCGACTCTCCACTCCACACTTTAATTACAATACTTTTAAATATATATATATATATTCACATTTAAGAAGTCGTAATGGATTTTATAATGAATTTCATTTTAAATAATTTAGATTGAAAAAAAAATAAAAGTATTTTTAATTATAAATTTACAGACAATGCTGAACGTGGACATTGATATAATATTTAAAAAAAAAATTAATAAAAGAAGGATAACCTATTTACATTATTACAGGAGCAAAATAATATCATACTAATTCTCTTCAATAATGCCATTCAATGCCTCAAAATGATTACAAAGAATTTATTTTTGTATCATACAATCGTTTTTAATATTGTTTTTAGAGTTAAAATACTATTATAATCTTCATATTTTTTATTTTATTCTATTTTATCTTTTGTATTTTTTCTAAAATTGTTTCAAAATTAATAATGATTTTCATCTAAGAAAAAACACATGGTATATGTTAATAAAATTTATAAAGAAATACTAATAAATATTATTTTTGGAAAAAAAAATAAAGAAAAGCTATAAACAAACATAGATACTATTCTTTAAGATTTATTAAATTGGTTAATTTAAAAGTACAAGAACTAAAATATGATAAATATTGATATAGAGAAATCAAAATGATATTGATTCTAAACACCTCGCTAACGTGAGTATATTTTTCAACCAAGAAACTAGATGTTCGTATCTCTGACCCTGCATACATATTGTTGAACTAGAAATAATAATGATAATAACACTACATCTCATATTTGAATTCAAATGATTTTATAGGTTTAAATACTATTTTTGTTCCTATAGTTTTGGTTTTAGTTCTTTTTTGTCTCTATATTTTAATATTTTTATCTTTGTATAATTAATAACGGTTTCGATTATTATATTTGTAAAAAGTGATTGTTTTGGTTTCTTCGTTTTCATTTTACTATATATATATATATATAATAATCAAAATAGTATTTAAACTATTTTTATAACAGGGACATATATATTTGAGATTAGAGGTTGAAATTATAGCATCCCATTAATTTACATTAAAAAAACGTAAACAACTTCCAAAACGAAAGGCATGAAATAAACATATTATCCCAAAGAAAGATCATGATCACATGGGAAAAGAGAGAGAGAAAAAGGGTGATGTGCCTGATTTGCATTTAGTTACCAGATTTAATCAATGATTGAGGCTAATTTGGGTGAAATCGGTTATTTTAGGGTTAGATGGGAACGAGATTGAAGATGAAGATGAGGATGGTGACCCATTTTTGCATTTGAAGAACAGAACAAACAGGTGTAATCCAAATTTGGTGAGTTGTAAAACAGAAACAGCGAGTTTCCAAACATACCCATTTCTCTCTATTACCCTTTTCACCAAAATTTATCTCTCATTTCTCAGTCGGCGCTTTTCTGTCCTTCTCCTTTCTGGGGTCTCGCAAATCACTGACCCCATTCGTTTTCCTTCACACACTTTGCCTTCCCTATTGCTCTCCCACCAAGAAAGATATTGATCCCTTTTCTTCTCTTCTGTTCTAGTTGAAACTTTTGTTTTAGAGTCAAAAAGTTATTCCCCCATCAAAAGGAACAGGAACCCACCATTTTTCAGCGCGGATTTTGGTCTCCTATTGGTATGAAACTCTTGGGTTGCTTTGATTTTGTGTTTTCTTTCTGGGTTTGGATTGGTTCATCGTGTTTGTAATGGACGGGAGTTGGTAATGATACGAATGTGATTGTTTTGAGTTGTTATGGTTCTGTTTTTATGATCTTCTGTTTGTGATTCTTCGAGAAATTTGTCGACTTTTTAAATTCTCTATAATGGGTTTGGTTTCTTTTTGTGTTATTATTATCGGAGGATTGTTGATTGTTGTTTTGTGATGATTTCGTCGATATTAATTCGAGTTTTTTTTTTCTTTTTTCTTTTTGTAGGATTGATTAACTCCACATTTAAGATCTGTGGAGATGTCTAGTTTTGAAGGCGTTTTAGTTTCTGACCAGTGGCTTCAAAGTCAGTTCACCCAAGTGGAGCTTCGAAGCTTCAAATCCAGAGTAAGCTTCAACGTTCTTGGCATTCGATCAATTACCTCTGAATTTGTTCTTCTGATGTTCAATTGTGTAATGCACGATTTGTTGTAGTTTATATCGGCCAAGAATCAGAATGGTAAAGTGACGACCGGGGATTTGCCACATATAATGATGAAATTGAAGGCATTTAAGGAAAGGCATAGTGAGGAGGAGATCAGGGGAATATTGAGCGAGTCAGATCCTCAGTTGAGCGATGAGATTGATTTTGAATCCTTTCTCAGGGCAAGTGTTTTCTCTGTTTATATCCTCTTTTAATTTTTTTTTCTTTTTTTTTTTTTTTTGGAAACAAGTATTTGAATATGGTACTACATGACTTGAGTTTATATTTTTGTCGTTCTCAAGCCAGAATGGAGAATTTGCATTTGGCCTTGGTCGGATTCAAGAAGGAATTTGAGAATTTATTTCGATGCTAAAATGTTTGAGTATGTGAAACGTGCAGGCATATTTAAATGTTCATGGTCGATCAGCTGAAAAAGTGGGTGGTGCAAATAACTCTTCATCATTTCTCAAGGCCAGCACAACCACCCTTCTCCATACAATCAGTGAATCAGAGAAATCACTCTATGTGGCTCACATAAATAGCTATCTTCGAGATGATCCATTTCTAAAGAATTATCTCCCGTTGGACCCCTATTCAAACGATTTGTTTGATCTTGCAAAAGATGGAGTTCTTCTCTGGTATTTGTGTAGGGGTTGCTGTGCTCTGTTTTTATAACTTAAAAAATAAGCTCTATTCTCCTGCAGTGGCTCTGACCTAATTCAATGACAATGCAGTAAACTTATCAATGTTGCTGTACCTGGAACAATAGATGAACGAGCAATCAATACCAAAAGAGTTCTCAACCCATGGGAGAGAAATGAAAACCATACTCTTTGCCTCAATTCTGCCAAAGCAATTGGCTGCACAGTGGTTAATATTGGTACACAGGACTTGGTTGAAGGACGAGTATGTTATATGCCCATCATCTTTATTTATTAGTGTTCTTGTGTGTTATGATCGCCACAAAAGTTTGACCGTAAGTTCATCTCTTGCAGCCGCACCTGATCGTGGGATTGATTTCGCAAATTATAAAGGTTTTTTTCATTAGATTTGGAATTTTGCTTGAGCTTCTGGTTTCAAGAAGTGATTTAAATGACTCTTGTCTTGTTTCATTGATTTGGCTTGTTATGGAAACTTCAGATCCAACTATTGGCCGATCTTAACCTGAGGAAGACGCCTCAGCTCTTGGAACTGGTCCAGGATAGTGGGGTAATGGGTATAGATTTGTCTTGTGATATTTTATTGAAATCTAATTATCTGTGCTGTTGCATCACCCTTTACTGTGTGCTTTCCAGGATATTGAGGAGCTTATTAATTTGCCTCCAGAGAAGATTCTGTTAAAATGGATGAATTTCCACATTCAGAAAGCAGGATACAAGAAACCTGTTTCAAATTTCTCATCTGATTTGAAGGTATTATGGCTGCTCTGCTCATGTTAGTTTCATATGCATTGCCAATTGGTGGGAGTAATGTTATACTTTGGTTTTGTCCATGAACACCAGTAACTTGTCTAAGATGGTATCTGTCAGCTGGAACTGAAGTCCTGGAATTATTCTCAGTTTCAGCATTTTTCTTCCTAATTATCTTTTTGCTTTTTGTTTTTTGTTTTTTTTTAACATTTCTCTGATTCTTTTACATTTCTTTTTTATTTTTTATAGCACTTGGCATCATAAGTAATACCTAGTGATTAGACTTCTGATCGGACTTCTGATCATATCACGCAGGACGGAGAGGCTTATGCTTACCTGCTAAATGTTCTTGCCCCTGAGCACTGTAGTCCATCCACATTGGCTACTAAGGATCCTAATGAAAGGGCAAAGCTTGTACTTGATCATGCAGAAAGAATGGATTGTAAAAGATATTTGACTCCAAAAGATATTGTTGAGGGTTCATCCACTTTGAACCTTGCTTTTGTGGCACAAATATTTCACCAACGGTAAAGTCCTCAAGTCTTAGTAGGATATTTTACGTTTCTTTCAATGTTTTGCCTGCCCTGGATTATATTTCAATTATTACGTTTCTTTGATCCTGACTTGTATAGATATTAACAGAATTGGGGAAAATATGGTAAATACTGCTATAACATGTCAAAAATGAAATAAAAGAAGAAAAAAAAGAAAAGAAAAAAAATAGCAGCGCCTTTGTCTCTCCATTGTTTCCTTTTCCTTTCTTGAAACTTGGGAGTTTCAATTTTATCAATGATGCAATTTCTTTTTTGTATGCATTGATATGTATGTACTTTTAGTTGGATTGTTAGATATAGTTTTGACACTCCCATCCCCCCATCTAGTTTATGCTAATTTCATGGAAAGGTTTGCCCGTTTTGTTATGCAGGAGTGGTTTTGCAGTAGATGGAAAAAAGGTAGCATATGCAGAGATGATGACAGATGATGTACTAACTTCTAGAGAAGAAAGATGTTTCCGGCTCTGGATTAATAGTCTTGGCATTGTTTCTTATGTTAATAATGTCTTCGAGGATGTCAGGAATGGGTAAGGATGGCATGCTTGTTTATAGTTGCTACTTCTGAAGATTTTTCCTCCATGTGGGAAGTAATAATATGATTTTGAGAGGAAAGGGAATAAAAATCTCCACAAAATTCTGTTAGATACCTCTTTTGGGCTATCTGCATACAATAATTCAATTTTATAATCTTATGCAGATGGATACTGTTAGAAGTGCTCGACAAAGTTTCTCCAGGGTCAGTTAACTGGAAGCATGCATCAAAACCCCCTATCAAGATGCCCTTTAAAAAAGTTGAAAATTGCAATCAGGTTGTCCGGATAGGGAAGCAGTTGAAATTTTCATTGGTTAATGTGGCCGGAAACGATATTGTACAAGGAAACAAGAAGCTTATCCTTGGTAATCCTATATCATGCATTGTGTAGTTCTGATCCACTTATTGCACTGTCCTGAATGGACTTTTGAGAAATGCCCCTTGACCCTTCTGCATGATCTATATCTAATATCCTTTTTACAATTTTTCATGAAGTTAGTTGGGTAAGTTGGAAGGTATCCCCATTCCTGCAAACCCAAGTAGTTTGGAATAATATAATATTTAAATCCCAATTTTGGTGGTATGAATTGACTTTTGACAGTTGACTTCAAAATTTCTTGGTTGAACCCACGTCTTTAATTAACAAGACACAACTTAACAGCTGGATGCTTTTGTAAGCACCCTTTTTTCTTTGAAAATCTTCTAAAATTGACTTTTAATTTCAACTTCAACTTTTTTCATTTGGATATGTTTTTGATGTTCTGAAACATATTAGTCTTCCAGTCCATACTGTCTGAGAGTCCTCCAAATGTTCATTATAGCGATTTTTTTAATATGATTGTTTCTCGAGTGTCCTTGATATGATTGTGATGCCTAATATTTTATCCTGTTGCATTCAGCTTTCCTATGGCAGTTAATGAGGTTCAATATTCTCCAACTTCTAAAGAATCTAAGATCTTGCTCTCAAGTAAAAGAGATGACAGATGGTGACATCCTGAGGTGGGCAAACAACAAAGTGAAGGGCACTGGAAGATCTTCTCAAATCGAGAGTTTTCGGGTATGAAGCCAAAACACGTTATATTTACTGCTTCAATTTTATTTAGAGAATAGTATTTGTAATTTGGAAATTTTCTTCAGGATAAGAGTTTGTCAAATGGATTATTCTTCCTTGATCTTCTAAGTGCTGTAGAACCTAGAGTGGTGAACTGGAACCTTGTTACCAACGGTGAAAATGGTACATTTTATTGTGACTTGATTAACTCCTACTTGCGTTCTTGAAGTTGAACTTCTCTTTTATCTCCTTAATTCCACTCCTTTGAAAATCCTCTCTTTTTTTCTGTAATGACAGATGATGAAAAGAGGTTGAATGCTACATACATTATTAGCGTCGCACGAAAGCTGGGTTGTTCCATATTTTTGTTACCTGATGACATAATGGAGGTAAAATCCAACTTCGATTGGGTTAGGTTATTTTATGTGTAGAGAGAGGATGAGAGTTGATCTGCCTGCATGTCTTATGATTATGACTATTTGTGTTCATGTTGTGGCAGGTGAATCCAAAAATGATCCTCACATTAACTGCCTCCATTATGTACTGGAGCCTTCAACAGCCTGCTGAAGAAATGGATATCTCTCCTTCTCCTGCCACAGCCAGTACCATCACGGATAGATCGACTACCTCGTCCATCAATGGTGAGGATGAGAGCTCCTCTCTATGTGGCGAAGTTTTGAACTTAAGCTTAGACGATACTGCCTCTGACACCACAGTCTCATCCGTGGTTGAGAATGAAAGGGATCTCATGTGATGGACGAGACGAGTCATTGGATTATGATGCTAGAATCTTTCTTGCATCAACTGGAAAATAAATAGCAAATTTTATGCTGTTCAAAGTGTGGTTACATATCGCTCAAATAGATGCAGCAAATCCACAACAAATGAAAGAAACACTCCTGTGAAGAAAAACAATAAAATGAAAAGAAGAAAAGGGTTAGAACACCAGATCATCAGCAAATTTTATCCTTCCGAAGTCAATTGGTGGAGGGAATGAAGGATCAATAATGGATTGAGTCCCAAATTTTTCTTGAACTGGTTTTATCCAATGTAGATAATAGAAAAGTTGGTATTGAGAGAGTAATGTTGTTGATATATGACAAGTTAGGTTTAGTTTTACATATTGTAAGATTAGTAGTTTCTCTTTGGTGTTGGATCCCCTTCTGGTTTACCTCTTAAAGTTTGAATCTTTATGGAAAGTCAGTACATAACTGCTGAAAAATATGTTCCTTTAATCTGCAAATTGAATAAAATTTATACTAAATAAACACATGAAAATAAATTTTGGTCTGGTGGTGAGAATTTAGGGGATATTACCCTTTCATGTAGCCTATTTTGATATGAAGTTGAGCATTTAGGGAAAATCATTAGTTGAAAACAAGAATTATCAAATTGCAAGGTTGCACGAGGACATAGAATAAATGGATCTACAAGCCATTGATTTCCATGTGGATGCTATTGCCATAGCTACTAAAGTAGAGCAGAATAATGAAAAGAAGAAAAAAAAATCACTCTATGGACTGAAATAGGTATGCCTTTATGGCTTTAAACAATCATATTTTCGATTATTCCTTATTTACTTTTGAGGAAAGGAAATGTTCGATCTGATTCTGGCGAGGATTGAAAAACTTGCAATCCTTAAGGAATATAATATATTACGTATTTAAATTTAACAAGAAAAATTAGTTTGAATTCAAAGTTGAAGAGATTGAATTCCAATGCGGATGTGTTTTATCGTTTTTTGTCTTTGAATTGGGATGAGAAAATTACAAAATTGAAGCTTAAAATAAGGCTAAACATGAATTTTCATAATATAGAAAAGATAACTTCTGAAGACCAATTCTTCGAAAAAATTCTCGACATGATCTCCTAAGAACTCGAACAACAAGACACCACCATCAGACAACCCTACTATGTCTCAGGAGAGAATCAAGGATGGTGGGATTCTTCTTTGGCAAAGGAATTAGTGAGGATTTTGATAGGAGTTGTTATTTTTAAGAAAAAACTAGAGAAAGTTCTTATGTCAATCAGTTTGTTTCTGTATTACATACCGAATATAACGCGAGGGGAAATAACTCCCCTCACCCCACTGTCACTCCCCTCCAACTGTAGGGGGGGTCATCTTTTAAAAATCATTTAGTTTACTTATTTAAGAAATATATATTAAATCATATATAATATATAATATATAATTAAATAAATATTATTAATTAATTAATATAAATATCACATATTTATTCAATATTGCATTTAAATCATATAACCTATAGTTTTAATATGAATCTCATTCATATTAATTTTACTCTATAGTTTTAATATGAATCAAATTTATATTAATTTAATATATGAATCTTATTCAAATATTATTTTCTCATATTATAGTTTTAATTATAAATCAAGTTTGTGAATAACTATATGCTATAATGTATCATATACGTTATATATTATATTAATTATATTATATATAAAAAACCCTTAATTATTTGAACAATTCAAATTATTACAAAATAAGTTGATCCTTGTTTTAACCTTTAGCGAGCTAGTAGGGAGCTAATGGACCTACAGATTAGAAGCTTCAATGATTCGAGATTAAATTGATTAAATTAATCGACATTCATTAACTGTGGGTCACTCCACTAAAGACCCACAAACTACACTATTCACATTGTAGATATATTTATATGTCAATAGATATTACCAGTCAGTAAGTCGACTCTTCACAAATTGCTTGTAATTACACTGGGTCAAATTACCATTTTATTCCTGTAATTACTTATTTCTCCTTAAGTCTCGTTGATCCTCTAATGAACAACTTGTTGATGGTCCTACCATAACAATCCCTCTCAAGCCAATGAGGGTGTGGGGGGGGGGGGGGGGGGTCCTGTTCTGACCCGGAATTAACACTTAAAGAAACTACCTTTTTTGAAGATAAGAATGAGTGAATTTCATCTTGTGGTGTTATGTTCCCAGCTCCCTACTTGGACAAATCCCCAAAATAGTAGGCTTATTAAGTTGACGACATGAGTCACTCTCACCCATACATACAAAGGATTACCCTCATAGACATGAGTCCATAACTCATTCAGAATTGAGATCATGGTCCGATCTTATACAAACTCTTTGTACAAGATACCTGACTCACATATCTCCACATGAACGATTTGGATCAAATCGTTTGTAATACTTATAAATATTGTAACATTTACAAGGTGGATCATATTTGTAGTATTACCAGGATAAGGCAACCAACCTTATCCCTATACTATAGACTTTTTTGGTTATTACTTGAATACGATCCATTTGTACGTCTACTACATGCTGTTCAAGTTACATTAATTAACCTAGGATCTTAATTTATTGGATTGAATTCATGTAATCTAAATGTCGAATAAAATATTTCTTATTTTATTAAATAAATAATTCGTTAATTATAAAATACAAACTATGAGGCCCACGAGATTTAGAGCACTAATCCCAACAATCTCCCACTTGTCCTAAAGCTAGTGGGATGTACAATACATATACAATATAAAGAAAAGTACATAATACAATAAACTAAGGTATACTTTATACCCCATAATACTCCCACTTACCCTAGACAAGATGATGCAAATCCCGTAGACCCAAACTTTCCACGTATGTGATCCTGAAAAACTTTAGCCATGAGAGCCTTCGTAAATGAATTAGTAATATTATGATCCAAAGCGATCTTCGTGATGATCACATTTCATCATTGCACTATCTTCCGAATGAAATCATATTTGTGTTCTATATGCTTTCCTCTTTTGAGGCATTGAGGCTTTTTGGAGTTTTCCACAACACCACTATTATCATAATATAGGGTGATTGGCATTGACATATTTGGAACTGATTCCAAGTCTCTCAAAAACTCCCTAATCCAAACAACTTCTTTAGCAGTTTCACAAGGAGCTACATATTCTAACTTAATGGTAGAGTCAACAATATAGCCTTGTTTGATGCTACGCCATATTATAGCTTCTTCTTTAAGAGTGAGTACTGATCCTAACATGGATTTCCTAGAATCCTTATCAGTCTGAAAATCAAAGTCAATGTATCCTATAATGATCAAATCCTTAGCACCATACATAAGCATATAGTTCATCGTTCTCCTGAAATACTTGAGGATGGTCTCAACTGTAATCTAGTGATCAAATCTTGGATTGGATTGATATCTACTGACTATTCTTACTGCATAGCAAATGTCCGACCTAGTACACAACATGACATACATCGGGCTACCCATTATAGATACATAGAGAATTTGTCTCATCTCCTCAACCTCTCGAGATGTCTTAGGACATTGTTCCTTAACCAAGATAATTCCATACCTGAAAGGTAATGAATCTTTCTTGAAATTCTACATTGAATACCTGACAAGTATTTTGTCGATATACGATGTTTGAGACAAAGCTAGCGTTTTGTTCTTACGATCTCTAATAATTTGTATCCCTAGAACAAACTGTGTTTCACCCAAAACTTTCATTTGAAATTAAGCAGCCAACCATTTCTTTACATCAATCAATAAACTTACCATTCCCAATGTGTAGGATATCATCCACATATAATACTAAAATTGTTGATGGTCTTCTTTTAGACACAGTGTTCTGTTTGGAAAGTCCTAGAACTCACAGTTCGTAAAATTCGTGTTAAACATTCTATTTATCAGTAAAATATTATTGAGTATCTTATTCGATAAAGTTGTTGATATTGCATTCTATTATAAAAATCCAATAAACATATCCATGGCTATAGTATGAATACTTTAACTTTATGTAATGACATAAACAGGATCAAGTTAATAATATATAACCTAAATGGACTATAACCTAAATGGACTATAAGTATATGGATGAAATTGGTATCTCATCCTGGTAACACTATTGGATGCGGCCCATTTTGTATAGGTAATAGAAATGATGTGATCCACAGATCATTTATGTAGAGACATGTGAGTGGGGGCATCCTATGCAATGAGTTTGCATAAAGACTAGACTACGAAATAGTCACTTTCCTTTATAATGACCGTCTACTGTTAAAACTGACTATTTCATACTAAAGTAACCTAGGATAATTCAATCTTAATCCTGAGCCAACTATGGACTCCTATTTATTCGGGATTGTCCTTTGATCTGCATGGGTGAAAGTAGTCTAACAGCACTACCCAATAAACCTTCTATTTTGGGGATAAGACCAGATAGATAGCCGGGGACATAGCACTACGAGATAGAATTCACTTCTACCTGTTTTAGGGTTGGCAGATAGGTTGTTCTCTTAAGTGTTAATTCCAAGTCTTGACAATTGGGGCCCCGCCTTCTCATGAATCAGTTGTTCATTAGAGGGTCAGTGGGAGCTTAGAAAACAAGATGTATTTACAGGGGTAAAACGATAATTTTGACCCAGCTGTAAATACGAACAACCTGTGAAGGATCAACTTACTGATTATGGTTTACATGGACAGAAATACATCTATAGTGAAGAGAATGCAACTATCGAGCTATAGTGGTGTGTCTTGATAGTTAACGAAAAGTAATTAATTCGGTTTAAATAGTTTAACCAATTGATTACAAATCGTTGGAGCTTATGATATATAGGTCCAATAGGTCCTTCTACTAGCTCATAAATTGGAATAATGAATTGAGTATGAATTGGATGAATTTTGAATTTAGGGTTATGAATTTAAAATGTTCAAATTCGGTTTTAGGGTTTTTCAAGTAATTGTATACGATGCAATTAAAAACGTTTAAATTAAAATGAGATTGGAGAATCAATTAATATTTACATTATGATTTAAATAGTGATTATATGAATTTGAATCATATTGGTGGAATTGATGTTTTATTAATTTAATATTAAGATATTAAATTAATTAAATTAGTTTTATTTAAATTGATTTTGAATTAATTATATAAAACTAAAATTTAAATAAAATAGTTTTATTTAAAAGAAAAATCAATCTAATTGAAATTGATTAAGAGTTAGTGGATTTTTCCCAAAAACTGAAAAAATCCACTAACATCATTTATGGTGTTTTATCACCAAAATCCACCATGAGTTCTTCAATTAATACCAAGTAAGAGCTGCCCTACATGAATTAAGCCTATATAATGAAGCTTCATGCATGGAATTGAAGGATAACTGAGTTCTTTATCCAAGTTGCTGTAAAACCGAAATCCTACTACTATCTCTATAGTTCATCTTCAATTCAGCTTGATTAGAGTGTTTTCATCACACATTCCTTCTTGAGCATAGTGGAGAAGATCTTGTTGGTGGTCTATTTGAAGAATCCAGCTCAAACTTGTGGAGATTCTGCTGAAAACGTGAAGAGAACTACAAAGGTATTGTCATGTTCAAACCCTCTTATGAAAACTTCATGAGTAACATGTTTAAAACTCAAATTAAATGTACTTTAAATGCTTATTGATTCTGAATTCTTCCATTACATGTTATATTACTCCTTCAAGTTCATCAACATTCTGATCAAAGCCATAAGACTTGATTGCAGCATCAAATCTTATATTTCAAGATCGTTTGTTTCAATCTATAAATAGACAAATTAAGCTTGCAAACTTTTCACCCTTGACCTCGTTCAATGAAACCCTCTGGCTGATTCATGTAGATAGTCTTATCAAGATAACCATTTAAAAAGGTAGTCTTAACGTCCACTTGTCATATCTCATAGTCATAATATGTGGCAATGGATAAGAAAATGTGGATCGACTTTAACATGACAACAGGTGAGATAGTTTCATCATAGTTGACTCCTCGAACCTGGGTATAACTCTTTGTCACTAATCTAGCCTTAAAGGTTTACACCCTATAGTTTTACCCCATCAGGTTGATCATCAAGATCCTAGACATGATTGAAGTACATAGACTTCATTTCCAGATTCATGGCTTTAACCCATTAATTTTTGTCCACATCATCTATTGCCTGGTTATAGTCAATGGATCATCGACGTCATCTTTTAGTTTGAAGCCTAAGTTTCTGTTAAACCCAAATAACGAGCAGGTTTGGTTATAATTCTTCCAATACATTGAGGCACCCTCAACTTTTGGAAATGATGTGCTTGACTAGATGAACCAACATCTACAACTCTGGTTGAAGTGCTAGTTTCTTCAACAACTCTTGTTGAAGTTCCAGTCTTTTTGTTGGAAAGCTCATTCAATACGATTTTACTTCGTGGTTTATGCTCCCTAATGCGGTATTCCTCCAAGAAAGTAGCATTTATCGATACAAATACTTTATTCTCTTTTGGATAAAAAAAGATACCACCTCTCATTTCTTTGGGGCAGCTGAAAAATAGATGAAGGAACTCGTTTTGCAGAGAACCTATGAGCAGAAGCGGATCATCCAATTCTCATTTCGGTTGAAACAAACATTTATAGTAAAATAGTACATATTATGCATCATAACATAAATTACAACATGCTTTTGATCAATAACAAGGGTTTAGAGATTATACCTTTGAAGAATTCTTCTTCAAGTAAATCCCTCGAACAATCACGATCTCCTCAAACAGCAATGAACTCTCCTCGAATAAACATCAACCAAAATACTCGAACCAAAAGTGTAGGAGACTACACTTGGTGACCTTGGTATTCTCGGTGTGAGAACCCAGGAGTGGTGGGCTCTGGCTATTTTGGTTAGGAGGAAGTTTAGGAGTTGGAGAAGGAAGACGATTGAGGAAGAAATTCTTTATCGCATAGGAAAAACTCTCAATCGTTTAGAGTGCAAAGTTTATCGCATAGGCTCTGAGTTAATCGTGTAGTCTTGACTCAAGTCGTGTAACTCTTATTTGGAATAACAAAATCTTATTTTATTTATTCCACTTGCCATAAAAAATCAATTAACTTTGCACTAAGGTGGTTAGAGAGAAAAAGGGAATTAATTATCCAAATAATTAATAATATAAATAAATATGGTAACCAACTTATCATATATATTTATAACATATAGTTTTAATATTGCATCATATACAATATACAAATCATAGTTCTTTTTCTCTATTTTATGGCATTTAATATAAATCATATTTATATTAAATTTAACAACTATGAATCTTATTCATAGAAAATATATTTGAATCATATTCAAATATTTTTCCTCCAATTAAATATTAATGTATCAAATACCTTATATAAATTATATCATATATAATTTAATTAATTTAATTATATCATATATAATTAAATTCCCTCTTATTAATTTGAACATTTCAAATTAACCTAAAAACTGATTCTCAACTAAATCTTTTTGAGCTACCTAGGGGATCTTATGAACCTGTCGCTTGAAGCTTCAACGGTACATGAATAATTAATTAAACTCTTTAATTACATTATCCACCATCTGTTAACTATCGGACACTCCACTAAAGACCGACAGTTACACTCTTCGCACTACAGATATATTGTTGGTTTGTTGTTGATTGCGTTAATGAGAAAATAAACAAAATGCGGCGGATTTGAGAAAAGTCAGTTGTGTGATAGATGCACTGAGTATGCGATGAACGAGTTGAGAAGATCTTTAGCTAGCGTTACTTGGGAATGTGTCAGACTATGCGATCATGTACCACCATGCACAACAAGTCATTTTCCAATGCAAATGCGATGCTCCTAAGTCTAGGACGCATGTGTTGAATGCCAAAGTGTCCATAGAGCTTATCTCTAAGTCTCTACTCTTGTCCTATACAATGATGCAAAATGCATAAAAGCAAGGTGACCGCATACAATCATATCCTATCTCTAGGATGCATGCATACGTTGATAACAAATAGTGCTCATTCCTATCTCTTGATGGACACAATTTAACATGTTTTATCAGTGTAATCCAACATTGTTTTAAGAACTTAGCACTATGATAACGTACATTTCTGCCCGTTATCATGATGCAATTGATCATAGTGATCATATCCATCTAGAGTTTGCTCTATCCCTTTCCATGCAAACACCTTCCTTAAGGGAATGCGAGGCCGAGTATGGAAAAATGTTACGAACCAATGAAGGAGATCGTAGGATGTGTTGACACACATCCTTCTTCCACTTACTATAAGCACTTTCTCCATTCACCTCCCACATGGATCTCACAGTGTGAACTTTTAGGGAGAACATTGATGGAAAATGACATATCATATACATCTTTTTCCTCCCACTAGGTGTTTTAGAAACTAGGGTTAATCCTACTTTGTAAATTCGACTAATAATTTATCTAAGTTATTGTTAACTTGGCCCAATATAACACTTATATTTGGATAATTAACAATAGGGTGCTTTTTAAATATTAAAAATTATATATTTAAAAAATATTTATACTTTATAGCAAAATTTTCAAAAAGTACAAAGCACTTTTGGAACTTTTTGCTATAAAATGTAAATGTTTTTGGAATTTTTCTATTTATAAGAAATTCCCTTAATATAAGGAGTCCTTTTAAATATAAAAAAAAAATATTTAAAAATATTTACACTTTATAGCAAAAAGTTTCAAAAGTACAAAACACATTTGGAACTTTTTGCTATAAAATGTAAATATTTTTGGAATTTTTCTATTTATAAGAATTTTCCTTGATATAATCAAATTATATTGATTTAATTACAAAGCAAAAGAATTACTAGAAAAATAGGAAAAACCACGCTGCTAAGGCTCGAATCTATGAACAGAACATCACGTTTAAATGCCTCTTCAATTAACAGTGTTATATAGAGAGAGATTAAATATTTTGTAGCCCGGTCTTATACAAACTCTTTGTATAGGGTATCCCTACTCACATAAGGCACCCAACCTTATCCCTATGTTACAGACATTTTAAGTTATCACTTATTAAAATATACTTGAAAAACTATTTTAAATGATTGTCAAACAATTCAATTTCTTCCAAAATAATTTATTTTTTTAATTAAACACTTGAAAATACAATCCATACCAACCCTTATTCCAGATTTTAGCTTTTCTAGTTTTGATTGCTGTAATATATATACTAAAATTTTGGAAGTGTCTATTTCTAAAAGATTGCCACCTTAACATATATATAAATATATTATATATATTAATCGACTCATTCCAAGAAAGATATGATATTAAGTTTTTTTTAATGAGTGAAAGTGTCCCTTTTAAAATATCAAGAACCAAAAAGATCTACCCAAATTTTTTAATGATTAATGTTTACTTAATTTAAAACTTTCATACACCAAAGAGACACTACCGTAATTTTTTAAGGATTCATATTTGTTTTTTAGAGTAAGTTTGTAAACATCAAATTATAAAAAGGGGATTACGTTTAAAAGAAGAAATAAAAAGCAATGAATTATTAGAAATATATATAATATATATATATATATATATATATATATATATATATATATATATATATAAATTAAAAAATAAAAAGGGAGTGATAAATAAATTAGCGTGAATAAAACAAAGTTAGATGTGGGAGAGAGATTTATCTTTTTTGTAATTGAAAGATAATTATTTTATAGGAAAATTAAGGCTAAAAAGTTTTAGGGAACTAAATAGTTAATAATTAAAGAAAGGCTACACAAAGAAAAAAAAAATTAAAGAGCCAAATTAAGAGGAACAATTTTGTTTGAGAAATTATCCAAAATAATTCTCTAAAATTTTTCTCTTACAAAAATAGTATAGTCTTCTAAAACTCGATAGGGATAGCTATATCTTAGGCGGATCGATTTCCAAGATTATAGTGAGACAATACAACTTATATTTTTTATCTGTGAAATGATCAAAATACCCCCGATTCAAAAACTTTAACGTTTCCCTTCATTTTCCTTCTTCTTCATGATATTTTCTTCGATTTTCTTCACATCTTCAAGTGTTATTCTCTAATACTCGCTAATTCTCCAAGTATCGTTGCATCAGTTCGCTTGATTTCAAAATTCACTATAGCAAAGGTAGCATTATCCTTAGTTGTTGGTTTCATAAAAGGTTTGATTTTTAAATTTGTAACTTTGTTAGGGTTTAGAAACTATATGAAAATTTGAGACAATCTACCGCGCTTTTTAATGATTTTTACATGTTTTTGGATGTTTTGGTTTTATTTGTTGTATTTCATTGTCTAACTGGAGAAATAAGTATTAGCACATCTAGGAAGAGGTCAAATCTAACCTGAGATTACATGTATTCCACTTGAAAAGGCATGTATCTCGCCTGATATTCTAATAAACCCCCTATAATTAAGAAATATGAAAGGAAACATAATAGGAAGATTAGGAGGGAGGGCACAAATGTAAATGAGGAAATAGAAGGGAATAAAATTAGTGAGAAAAGGAAGATTGTGTGGGGGCCACAAGGGATGAGTTTGTTACCATTTTGGGTATAAAGTTAAGGAGAGGGAGTGAGGCAAGGCATCCAAAATTTGATCTGAAAATAGCTCAGCGAGCTTGTGTACGGAGGGAGTCTCGGCTTCCTAGGCTTATTTTAGCCAAAATAGAAAATACATGACCGAGTTCTATCAATTTGGTATAAGAGTCATTCCTCCTTAGGGGTATGGTGAAGAAAATGGAAGCAAGAATGATAGCATTAGAGGAGCAACTGACCTTACTACAAGTGGGGATGGAGACCCAGATGGACCAAACATTCGTGGAAATGCAGCAGGTTACCGAACACGCCATGGCTGCCAAGATGGAAGCACTGGGAGAGACGCTCAAGCAAAATATGTTGTGGGCATTGGAGGTTTGGTCAAAAAAGATAGAAGTTCTCGGCAACGTGGAGTCAGGCTCGTCTGAGCGAACTGTGATGGACAAGGGGAAGCAACCGACGAAGGAAGAGAGAGCAGGGAAAGGAAAGACGTGCTACTGTTCGATATGAGATTGAGGAAGTTGGAGATTCCCATCTTCAAGGGTAAGGTAAGAGAAGATCTGTTGAGGTGGTTTCATCGAGTCAAAAAGTACTTCGTGGTGAACCGACTGACTGAGAAAGACAATTGCAATCCTGTGTCTGGAAGAAAAAACCCTCGAATGGCACTAATGGGAAGAAGAACGAACGTTGATGGACACATGGGCTAAGTTTAAAGACCAACTACTATTACTATTCTTACCGGTCAAAAAGGAAGATCGTTGAGCTCAGTTCCTCAGGCTGAAGCAGGAAAGCAGTGTCCGAGCATACCGACGGTGATTCGAACAGCTTTCTGAGTTGCTGAAAGATCTTTCGGATGAGACATTGGAAAGTAAATTTGTTAGTGGGCTTAAAGAAAATATACAAGTCGAAATGAGGATGTTTAAGCTTAAAGGGATTAAGAAAAAAATGAGAATGGCCCAAATTATTGAAGATACAGAGGAGGCTTGGAGAAAAAAATGGGGAGGGAGTGGCCCAAGCCCATCGAAGCCAACTGGGTCCGAGGCGACAGCAAGCCTCAACGCAACTATGGGTCAGACTGGCACAACCCAGACCATTTCACTTAACCCGAGCCACGGCATAGGTACGTCCTCTAACTCTATAACCTTGAGGGATGTGAACGGAAAACCATTTACCGTCGGTGCGTTCAAACGTCTGTCCGATAGCGAGATGCAGAACTGGAGAGATAAGGGTCTATGCTATCACTGTGATGAGAAGTACACCCCGGGCCACCACTGCAAAAAGAAGGAGTTAATTATCCTGTTACACCATAATGAGGAAGGAGACGAAGGGAAGTCGGAGTAGAAAAAGAACCGGGCAAACCCAAAGTAGCACCTCTGGCGACCTTAGAATCTATGGTGGTCGATACCATAGAGAACGAAGTTGCAGAATTATCACTCAATTCCTTAGCCGGAATCGACTCACCATGAACAATTAAAGTTAAGGGGGCAATCGAGGACAAAGACGTGATTGTACTAATAGACAGCAAATCATCCCATAACTTCATTGATAAGAAGCTGGTAGCGGTCCTCGAACTGCCACAAATGCCTACGACAAGCTATGGCATGATGCTGGGCACGGGGAGCTCTGTCTGGACGACCGACATCTGTAAAGGTGTAATATTAAACCTTCCAAACCTTACTATCATTAATGACTTCTTTCCCTTACATCTGGGCAGTGTCGATGTAGTCTTGGGGGTCCAATGGTTGATGATGTTGGGGCAGGTAGAATGCGACTAGAGTACGTTTGAAATGGACTTTCAGGTCGGCGATTGGAGAGTACACCTAAAAGAGGACCGAAGCTTAATGAAGGCCCAAATATCCCTTAAATCCATGTTGAAGCTCGTCAAAGAAGAAGGCCAAGGGATTTTACTAGAGCTAAATTCACTCCTGACTAGAACAGAGGAAGGGAGCCATCCCGATATTCGAGAGGTTCTATAAAGATTCCAATCAGTGTTCCAGACCGTGGAGGGACTTCCTTCAGTACGATGCCACGATCACCACATTGAACTGAAACCCAGAGCCGGCCCCATGAATATCCGACCATACTGATACCTCCAATTCCAAAAGGATGAAATCGAAAGACTAGTGGAGGAAATGCTAACAGCTGGAGTTATTCAGCCCTACACGAGTCTATTCTCCAGTCCGGTGTTACTAGTGAAGAAGAAAGATGGCAGCTGGCATTTTTATGTGGACTACAGGGCCCTAAATCAGGTGACAATACCAAACAACTTTCCCATTCCGGTTGTAGATGAGCTACTCGATGAACTAGCCAGAGCAAGGGTCTTCTCTAAGGTCGACCTGAAGTTAGACTACCACCAAATCAGGGTAGCACCCACAGACGTCCATAAAACAGCATTTCGACCCCATGAAGGCCACTACGAATTTCTGGTTATGCCGTCCGGATTGAGGAACGCCCTATCGACATTCCAATTGGTAATGAACAATCTCTTACGGCCTTATTTATGTAAATTTGTGTTGGTCTTCCTTGATGATATCTTAATCTATAGCCCATCGATCTATGATCATGTTCAACATTTGTCTCTTGTGTTGCAAGTTTTGAAGGACAACTAGCTGGTGGCCAATCTCAAGAAGTGTACATTTGCATCCAGCCAAATTGAATATTTGGAACATATGATTTCAGCTGAGGGAGTAGCAGCCGATCCATAAAAAATTGAAGCCATGGTGCATTGGCCAACACCGACCTCTATGAAACAGTTAAGGGGATTCCTTGGGCTGACCGGGTATTATTTCAAATTTGTAGCAAACTACAGCACCATCGCATTTTCACTAACTCAACAACTCAAAGGGGAGAATTTTCGATGGAATGAAGAAGCTCAAGCGGCCTTCGAAGCATTGAAGCAAAGGATGGCATACCTCTCTGTCTTAAAACTTCCCAACTTCAATCGAGTATTTGTGGTAGAAACAGACGCATCAGAGGTAGGCGTTAGGGCGGTACTGATGTAGGAGGGTCGATCGATAGCCTATTTCATCCAAGCACTGCCCCTAACACATCGCCTCAAAGCCGTGTATGAACATGAATTGATTGCGATAGTCATGGTTGTCAAAAAATGGAGACCTTACCTATTGGGCCAAAAATTCACCATGCTCACCAATCAGAAAAGTCTCAAGTTCTTGCTAGAACAACAGATCATCGTCGGGGAATATTAGAAATGGGTAACCAAATTGATTAGGTATGACTTTGAAATTGAATACAAGAAGGGCTTGAAGAACTCAGTCACTGATGCACTGTCCCGGCTGCCTTCCTCAATGGAGCTGACGTGTTGAGTATGATCGACTCGCTTAATCCAGCCATGTTTAGTAGCCAAATTGATCAAGACCAGAAGTTACAAGGCATCTGAGAGAACATCCGCAAGGGTACACGGTCAAAGGGGAACTCTTGTTGTACAAGCAGCGGATCGTACTACCACCTTCATCCCCGACAATCCTACTACTACTCTAAGAATTTCACAGCAGCCCGATTGAAGGTCACAACGGAGTAGTCAAGATGTACCAATGGCTCAAGAATGAGTTCTTTTGGAAAGGAATGAAGGCCCGGGTAAGAGAATTTGTAGGTGACTATTCGGTTTGTCAACAAGCCAAATACTTGTCTCTAGCACCAGCAGGGTTACTACATCCATTGCCAATATCAGAACTTATTTGGAATGACATCAGTATGGACTTCATAGATGGATTGCCAAAATCCGAGGGACATAATTCTATCTTGGTGGTGGTAGACCGTTTGTTCAAATATGTACACTTAATCGCCCTTCGCCATCCATACACCGTAACCATAGTAGCGGGGATATTCCTTCGAGAGGTCGTTCGATTACATGGAGTCCCCCGGAGCATAATATCAGACAAAGACAAAATCTTCACTAGCCTGTTTTGGGAAGAACTATTCAAGCTAATGGATACTCAGTTGAAAAGAAGCACGTCATATCATCCACAAATAGATGGGCAAACTGAAGTGGTTAACCGTGGATTAGAAGCTTACCTCCATTTTTTTGCCATGGAAACACCATCGAAATGGTCTAAATGGTTGGCAGGGACGGAATATAACTACAATACATCATACCACACAGCAATAAAAAAATCACCTTATGAAGTAGTCTACGGTCGACTGGTGCCCCCATTAGTCTCTTATGAGTCAGGAAACGTAGTGGTGGGGGAAGTAGATGTGTTATTGAAAGACAGGGATGAAATGCTCAAACAACTCAAAAGCACATTAGAAGCTACTCAACAAAGGATGAAGGCATTAGCTGATACTAAAAGACGAGAGGTAGAATTTGAAATCTCTGATTGGGTGTATGTTAAGCTCAAACCATATTGCCAAAGTTCCCTACTAATTCATAAACACCCGAAGTTGGCACTCCGCTTCATCAGTCCCTTTCAAGTCATTCAAAGGATCGAGCCAGTCGCATACAAACTAGATCTTCCCCCCATTATCAACATACATCCAGTACTTCACATTTCAAAACTAAGGAGGCTCGTAGGTACTCTGATGCCTAGGATTTCTACTCCACTGGCATGGAAAAAAGAAGGGCAAACAAAGCCTCATCCAATGGCTATTTTGGGGATTAGAAAGATTGGCACCATTAAACTATCACCAACTGATTTTGAGGTACTTATTTAATGGGAGGGAATGCCAACCGAAGATGCAACTTAGGAAAACGGAGCACAAATCACCAACAATTTCTATATTTTTACCTTGAGGACAAGGTGGTATTTTGGGGGAGGGTAATGATAGACCCCCTATAATTAAGAAATATGAAAGGAAACACAATAGGAAGATTAGGAGGGAGAGCACAAATGTAAATGAGGAAATATAAGGGAATAAAATTAGTTAGAAAAGGAAGATTGTGTGGGGGCCACAAGGGATGAGTTTGTTACCATTTTGGGTATAAAGTTAGGGAGGGGGAGTGAGGCAAGACATCCAAAATTTGATCTAAGAATAGCTCAGAGAGCTTGTGTACGGAGGGAGTCTCGGCTTTCTAGGCTTATTTTAGCCAAAATAGTAAATATATAACCGAGTTCTATCATATTTATTCAATCTCACCACTTGATATCAAATCCGTTGAATGTTCGTCGTTGATTGTCAGTTTACTCTCTGTCAACGATTCTCTATCAATCTGTGATTCTACATTCATTGTCAACTCAACCTCTATGGGTCATTAATGTTGATTCTTAAGTGAATTACCATAAACGACATTAACATTTGCCTCAGATATATTCATATTTTCTACACTAACATTGACATCGAAATCCATTGACATATCTATACCAAAGACCAGCTCCCTAATCAACAACTCATGAGTATCATCTCCCAATTCTAGTGGACTCAAGGATCACACATCATTCAAACTCATGTGGTATTCAAGAATAAAATCAAGGTGGGAGAAAAATAAGGGTATATTTTGGGCCAATTGGATTGGAAATGACGGTAACTCACTCCTAACGTTTTGCACTACTATTGGTAATTTAGACATTGAGGCACATCATTATTAGTTAAGAAGAAATGGATGTCTTCTTGATTACTAATCATAAAAGCAAAAACATTCAACCTAATATTATACAAACATCTTATAACAAATTCAGCAAAATTTATACCACTTATTCTATACACTAGGCGTAAAAAAAATTCAAAAGTTACTCTGATATCTACAATCAAACGTTTCAACTGGTTCCTACATATTCTTTCTCATTATCTTTTAATTTGCCACCAAAACAAATAAATATGTGAGGCATCCTAGAAAAAGGAAAACAAATATACAAAAAGTTACAAAAATCTATAAAAATTCAAGGGAGAATGATGAATCTCAGTCCAAAAATTTCAATGTCTCGCCTGAGATTTAGTCATTTTAGTCAATCTTGGGGCAATACGTATGAATCTCGGGCGGGATAAATGATTTTGTACCGAACGACAAAACACTTCTTTTAGTCAAAAGCATGAGCGTTAGAAAACAAACATATTAAATAAAAAGAAAGCGAAATATATACCTTTTTCTTGTGATTTTTGTGCAAAACAATGTGTTCAAAAGAGAATGAAACTAAAAAATATGAGAGGAAATTTGAGATCCTAAATTTGTTGAGCAAGCCAATTGGTGGATTTCTAATTAACTCGGTTCACAATAATAAAATAATATAATAATTGGGGACATAATGGTGAAATCAAACTTTTATTAATAAATCTAGACATGTGATGGACTAAAATTTTTCATGTTTTTAACTAAATCTTGGGTTCGAACTCATCCCAGATGGCTTGAGAAAAATACTATAACAAATTTTAAATGTGCTTTTTAGTAGTAGGACCCACCAATTCTTTGGATCAAACAAAAAGTGGAGTTCACAAGTTATTTTCCAACTCCTTAAGAATTTATTTTGGACAATTTTCTCATTTTTTCAACATAGGTTTTGTTAATGACATGTATGAAAGTTAAATATCTAAAGTTAAATGACTGTGAAATTACGTTGGAATTAAAATATTTTACGGTTGAAATGACAATTTTGACAATTTATTTTGAAAAATAACAAAAAAAAGTTCCAAAATTAGGTAAATAGCCAACATTCAGGATTAAAGGAAAATACCTGATGGATTCCAAAAATCTATATTAATCTGAAAATACAAATAGAAAAAGATTTAGTTGGTATCAAAGACATTAAATTTACATTTTTTTCACGAACTTATCAAATCAAGTAGAGCTGATTTGGTAATTCAAAAAACCTACAAAATACACTGTACTAAAAAACATTGTATTGGAAGGAACCAGACAACCCATTTCAATATGATGAACCAAAATATAAATAACTTGTATTCAAAGTAACTATTAATCTTCTAATACTAAGCCCCATAAATACAAACAAATATAATTTATTTAAAGAAATTGGGCAACCAATTTTAACATGATCAATTACACAAATACCTTGTATTTGTATGCAAGTAGAAGATTGTGCATTGACACCATAAGTACGAGTATACACCATCTCCTGTGTGATGGATCCAAAAATTTTGTTGACGGGGCTTTATATGATTTAATAAAAATAAATGTAATGAGTAGGGTTTGAACTTAGGTTTAGAAGGGTTAAAAGCAAATTACCATTGGGCTAGTTAATTATTTTGATATTATACTAGTTGTATAGAGAGAGCATAAAGTTGAAGGGAGCTCGGCTTATACTAAATTCACCCTTATCTTCGGTGAACTATAACAAATGTATAATAAGTGATGACACTCAAAAGAATGGTCAGACCAAACTTTGTAGGCTCCATTTGCAATTGTAGAAGGTGATTTTGAGAAAATCTTAATCGTCTTTACTGTTTAATAAATTAAATTATTAAATAATTTAAGAGAACCACTTTTAAAATTCTAGCTAACGAGTGAAAGTGATAATAGTAGCTTCTAGATTCAACTTTCCTAAAAATATGCTAATTTCTTAACTATTTAAATAAATATATTAAAATACTACTCTTCCATATTAATATATTTTTCACATATATTTTCAAATTTTAATTGATTCGATTTTTTATAATTTTTTTCTTAAACTTTTATCAAATAATTACGAGTTGAAACTCAAGTCATGTAAAATTTTAAAATACATACAATATAATAAATTATAAATTAATTAATAATGTGAAATAAAATGATAAGTCTAGATACAATTAAATAACTAATTTAGTATTAATTTATCTAACAATAAAAACTACATCAACCTCAATTGAAACCAATAACTGTATGCAAGCCCTCGAATCGAAATTCTGAGGGGGGAACCCTCGAGCACTTACTGGGAACTAACTTCTCCTCTTCCAAGTTGCAAAGATTTAATATGTTTTCATTGAACCTCGAATGGGTTATCGAGAGATTGAGGTATGACATTTTGGGTCCTTAAAATTTGTTTATCGAAAATTCAACCGGCGCTATGATTCTTCGTTAAAGCTGCCTTTATTACTTTATTAGAAGCCCGATAACCCCAATCCACTTTTTCGTTTATTACAATTTTTTATATTTACTAATATAATTCAAGACTCAAAATATTAGCAAATATGACACAATGCATACTAAGGGTGTTTGGTATGTGTTTGTTAAATATATTAATAATAAATATATTAGTCAAAATTTATTAAGTTAAGAAACTAAGTGTGTGTTTGGTATGTGATAAAAGTAGAGAGTTGAGTAGGTTGGAGAGTTAAATTATCATGGGAGTTAAATTGTCTGGTAATTATTGTCTGTGTTTGTTGTGCAGTTGAGTTGAAGGATGATGCAGTTTTTTTGTGAATGAGATTAGTTCTATTTTTTTCTATTTGTTTTTTTTATTTCATTCTTTTATTTTTTAGTTTTATGTTTTGCTATTGTTGATTAATTTTCAAATATACACGTATTTTCTCAAATCATTTATGAAATAAACTGAACAATCTCAAAATTTTTCCTCAATTTGTAAAACATATTATATTATTTTTCATATATTCTTTTCAAAAACTGTATTAATTCTAATTCTCTTCAATCGATAAAACATACCAACAAAATATATTTCATATTGCTGCTCAATTAATTGGTATATTGTATATTGTATGTAAATATATATTGAATGTATGTATGTATATATATTGAAGGTAATTATCCCAATTACTAATTGATATATTGTATGTATATATATTGAATCTTCTAAGTTAACTTTATTATTTCACATATCATATAATTTATTTTTATATAATATGGATAGTATATTTGGGGATCCAAACAGCAAAGATGAGAGAAGAGAGAGAAATGATAGAATCCAAAGGTTTGACGATAAAAAAAAATATATATATATATATATATAGATCCAAATGGCAAAGATGAGAGAAGAGAAAAAGAAATGAAAATGTATTGATTTTTAGGGTTAGTTTTGAGGGATAAAAAAAAAAGAGTAGTTTTAAGGGATAAAAAAAAAGTTTTGAGTGGATAAAAAATGAGTTTTAATAACCCATAAGTTTGACGATAAAATAAAAAATATGAATCCAAACAGCAAAGACGAGAGAAGAGAGAGAAATTAAAATATATTGATTTTTAAGATTAGTTTTGAGGAGATAAAAAAGGAGAGTTTTGAGTGAGAAAAAAAGAGGTTTTAATAACCCATAGGTTCTCTTTATGGGGTTAACAAACATGGTAATAAATATCCACCCAACCCAATAACTCATGCCCATTTATCAAACACTAATATTAATATCTAGTAATGAAATTAATTTGTAAGAAAACCCATGTTTTACGAAATTTCTAGATAATAATATGTGGAGTTTTTAAATTACAATTAAATATTTGTTTGATGAAATGGCAAAACCTAGGAAACAAACCATGGTTCCTTGCTAACAACACCCCTATTTTAAAATGAGTCATTTCTACAATCAAAATATTAATTTTAGCAATGCAAAAAACACATGGCCCAAGTGTTTTAGCTAAAAACCAACTCAACCCATTCATACCCCAAAATACAAATTCACATCAAAAGTATAATTCACATAAAAAACAGGTGAGCAAAAAGGAAAATAGCGAAGAATACCAAATATGGTTCAGCATTTTGCTATGAATTTTGATTGCTAGCTTCAACCTAACAATAAACTACTAAAGCATTATGCATAGAATTGCTAGAAATTGACGCACAAATGTATTTGGAAATCACGAAACATTATCCTTAGAATACATGTTTACCACTGACACTGATTATACAACTAAACATACTCTGATGCAGTTTGAAATCAACTTCATTTCTCAATTTCTAGATCCTCATTCCTCTGCTTGAGGTGAACGGCTGCAACACACCATAAAGCATGAACGCAGGCATAAGATGCATTATAATTGGAAAATGAATCAAGAATAATAATATAGTAATAATAAAAAAAACAAATTCAAACTACAAACCTGCCATATCCCCGATGCTTTGGGCTCTGAGTGCCACCATAACTGGGGCTCTCACCGGGTTCCACTACTGTATTCTGCTGCTGATCATGACCATTGTCAGGGTTTGACGACCTCTCTCTATCACGAGGACTATAGCTAGTGCCACGTCCATCAGTAGGACTCCCCCTCTCTCTCCCATAAGGACTAGGACTTCGGTTGTGGACTCGGTCATCATTTGGTCTTTCCCTCTGATGGGGAGGACTATGGCTAGGGGCCCTAACACGGTCACTTGATCTCTCTCTCTCCCTCCTGTAAGGACTATGATTGGGACTACGACCACGGCCATAATCAGGAGAACCCCTCTCTCTCTCTCTCTGATAAGGACTTGGACTACGACGACTTCCATAATCAGGACTGGCCCTTTGTCTCCTGTATGGACTGCGGCTAATACCATTGCCATAATCAGGGCTTCCTCGCTCTCTCCTATAGGGACTAGGTGATCGCCGTTTTCTATCAGGAGACCTATCACGATTCCTATCAGGACTATATCCATTTCTCTTATCGTCATCATCTCGAACAGCATATTCCACCGAAATCACTCGATCCATCAATTTGCTGTACACAATAATAATAGTTATAAGGCATAACAATAACTGATGGCCTATAACAAGTCAAGTAGCAATGTAAATTTTCCTTCAGATGGTCTCAGTGCAACAGGGGCAATGGGAGATTAATTAATTAAACCTTCAAACAAATGACCCTACTACTCGCACAAAATGTCTATGCAATTCAACGAAGAAAAACTCACACTCACCTCATGTTTGTCAGCTCCAATGCTCTAGTAGCATCCTCCTGCAGTTCATACTGGACAAATGCAAAATTCCTTCTAATCCTTACACTCAATATCTTTCCATAAGGATCGAAGTGCCTCTCCAAATCCCTTGTCCTAGTATGATATGGGTCAAAGTTGATAACAAACAAAGTCTTTGAAGGTCTTGTATTAGTAGAGGATCTCCTTGAACCTCCCCCACCTCCACCTCCACCTCCAACTCCACCTGGTCTTCTAATCCCACGCTCTTGCTACAAAGCAAAAGAATGATTGATCGAGATACAATTTGAAGGTACAGTAAATAGAATCAAATAAAAGTTCCACAAAGAGATGGAAAGTAAAGAGTCCATTGGAAGTTGTGCCATATCAATGTAAATTACTTTGGTCCACTCAACACGTAGTCTGCGGCCTTTTCGGCCAAATTCTCTCCGATCAAGTGCACGAATGGCATCCTCAGCATCTCTCTCATCCTCCATATAGATAAAAGCAAAACCTGTAAAGCAATCAAACAAAACAGAAAAATATAATTATGGCATCTGTGAGACACCAAATAATTTTCCCACTAAGGAATTCCTCAAAATGCAATATTAATTTTCTCTCTAATGAAATATTCAACAAACCACAAAATTTCTTACCATAAGAAAGAAATATTCGCAACCTTCGTGAAATCTATAAACTAAGTTACCAGTGAATTAAGCAACCGACCTTGTGTATGAACTAAGTGGTGTCAAGGAGCAATAATCCAAAACAGGATGTCTCATGGTAGGTCTACAAATAGAAAGTGCCTTCTCCAATATTCTGCAGCCTCAGCTGAGGTTGACAATGTTTCAACCTTGAAACAATGTATGGATTGTAGGCATGCAAAAGTCATGAGGAATGGAAACTGGAAAGCAAAGTGTCGGAGGAAAATGTAAGATGGTGGTGCCATTGAGGATCGGTATGAATCTTCTTGGAAACAAGAAGAGGACGCTTTTCCGAGGCGGAACACTCAATTCTGAAGAGCCATCTTTATCCAAGAGGATTATGAATATGCGAAGAAAATCCTGCACCAAAGAAAATTCTGGCCAAGGCGGTTTAGGATTTAAAAAATACTCTCTTCTTTTCTCAAATAATTTTTTAGAACCCCCCATCAAAAATCCAACAAAAGTCAGCTTCTCTGGTTTCGATATGCTGGATGATGCCAAATCGTACTGCAAGGCACCAAATGCAATGAGAATGACCTCTACTCTGGGGGAATTTCCAACAGCTGAATTGTCTTGCCAACGTTGTATCCAACACTTTCTTGGTGGGTCGTGAATAACTTTGTCAGTTCAGTATATTGCATAGATTCAAAATTTGCAAGTGGCTTGTATCGGCATGATACAAATTATACGCAAATTTGTAATGAATTCAAGAATCATAACAAACGTCCTCCGTTGTGTTTCTAATATACGTCTGATAATTTTCTTATTTAAAAAAAATAAAAAGAATCCAAACACAAAAAGATGCTACAGATAGAAGCTCACCAGATTTCATATCTACTCTATCAACTTTTCCATATCGACTAAACAGTCTTTCCAAATCAGGCTGTCGAGCATCATACTCAAAGTTTCCACAAAAGATCGGCTTCATACTACCTGAACAAAAATAGGGAAAAAAATACAACATTTAATACATCGCTCTCACAATACAAGGATAACAATAAAATAAACATTCAATTGCAACATCAGAGTTCAAGAAACCTAATTTCAACCCATCAACAAGAAAATTATTTGAAACTAATCTTAAGAGTAAAGAATATACTGAAAGATCCGCAACAACGATGCACTTACCGTTTCAAAACAAATCGACGAGTTTATGTCCAAACTCTTTTGTGGCGGTGAGTTGCAGGCCGCCGTAGATGGTATCCTGCCGTCGGAGAACGACAACACTGTGGATTCGCCGGAGAGGCTGAGAGTGAGAAGCAGAGAGAGGTCTGCGGCTGTGGGAAAAAATGGGCGCTTTTAGGGTTTTCTTTTCTTAACCCTAATTTTCATTTACGGAATAATTTCAAATATGGAATATGATTCATTTCTTTCCCCGAGTAAAGAATACAAAACTAATTTGGAAAATAAAATGAGTTTATTCTGTTTTTTAGTTCAACGAATCACTCACTTATTGCAAGGTGAAATTAGTTCAAGAGTGCAAAAAAAAAAAAAAAAAAAAAAAAACCGCAAATTCAAAAAACCAAACCAATCTTACCGATGGTTTAATTTGGTTTTTTAGCATATAATTGGACATATAAATTTATTTGCAGAGAAAAACCAAAATGTATCGGTTGGGATTATTTTTTTATTTGAAAAACCAATCAAAATCGAAGAAGATATATATATACCTTACAAATAAACTATAAAATTAGGTATCTTTTGGTATCTTAAATATTATGGTGCATGAATATTTATTCTTTAAAAAAAAATTCAATTATTATGGTGTATATATGTTTTTCTAATCCAAGAAAAAAACAAAAAGGTCAAATATTAATCTATAAAAAGAGACCCAATTTATATTTTAGCAAAAAGAATCCATTCAAAAAATGTGCAAATAAGAATAAAAATTTATTAAAAAAATATCAAAAATCGAGAACAAACGGACAATAAACCGAATGAAACAAAGATTAATCCATTGATTTTGTTCTTTAATTGAACATTGGTTTGGATCTATCTTTTGTAAAACCATTAGTTTGGTTTGGTTCTTACTTGGTTCCAAAATTGACAAAACCAAACCTCCTATCACTCCTATTTAATTTAATAGTAATTGTGTAATCTTTCTCGAGATTAGAGGTTTAATCTCGTAATTTTTTTTTTTTTTTTTACAAAAGTATTGTAATTAAATTGTGGGGTGAGGGAATCAAACATCCGATCTTAAGATTGATAGTATAAACACTATGTCAATTAAGCTACGTTCTTGTTAGCAAAATTATTAACTATAAAATAAAAATTTAAATAGAGAATTAAATTATATATGATACATTAATATATCAATTAATAAGAAATCATTAATCTCGTAATTGGTGTACTGGAAAATCATTCGCTTATTACAAATGCGTGAATAAGAATTTGAACATTAAACCACGAAAGAATAAATAGTGTGCTCCATTTCATTTTCCATGGTTGCAAAGTTCCTCAACTAATTTCGCCGGGATCTAAGTTTCTGTGAGGAATTGTCTCTTTTTTTATATAAAGTATCAATCAACTTAAATAAATTGTGTGCAAAAGTTTTAATTAATTTATTTTCCATAAGAAATTTCCATTTAATTGATTAATTTCACATGGAGAATTAAAAATTAAAGAGAGATTACTTAAAATTTCTAATGAAACAAGATATTTACTTATTAAATTATCTATATTATGGGTAATTGTTTTAAATATCAAAAATGTCAAAAATGTTTTAAACATCTATTACTGTCAATAACAGACATTAATAGATGTCTGAATGTATCACGGATAAAAAGTGACATTTTATTATATTTATAAATAAGTTAGCTCATTTTTCTATATTTGAGAATCGATATATAATAACTTATATGAAATGTAATTACTTCTAAAACCACAATTAGAATAGTGATAATGTATCTAATGAGACGTAATTACTTCTAAAACCACAATTAGAGATCGCTTCTTTCAAGTTTTTAGTGTATATATGTATGACTAAAATCACTATGAAAATACATCTTTAATCACTAAAAAACAATTTAATATTTGATTTTACACTTTAAAATACAATTTTCATAAAAGGAAAATTATTTTAAATGACAAAATTGCTAAAAGTATCTAATACCAAAATATCACAATCTATCCTCGATAGACTGCGATAGACTACACTATGTCTATCTGTATCATGATAGACACATATAATAATCTATCATAAATAATCTGTGATATTTTGTTATTATTTGTAAATATTTTAATTCATTTTCCTATATTTGAAAATAACTCTTATTAAAAGCATTTTCGAAGTGATTGTAAATAACAAAAGTGATTTTAATCATACTAGAACCACTCCCAAATATGCCATTAATTAGATACAAATGATAGCTAATTAGAATTTTAAACTTATTATCGATAATGTATTATCTATCTGACCAATCCTTCCTTAAAGACTCGAACACGAAAATAAATTGTGAAGACTGATTTTAAACTACTTTTAGAAATCATTCCAAACTGACTCTTAACTCAACTCAATCAAAGTCTTATTACCCACAAACAAACAAGTCCCACAACAAGCATGTTTCACCATTTTTAAAGTAGGTAAGCTAAAAAGAACAAAGACTGTCAAATATGGATCAGAGTGCTACGTATTTTGATTGCCAACTAAAATCTGGTTATAACAGCATATCCATATAATCACTAGAAACTGAAAAAGCACAAATGTAAAGAAATCACAAACTTTATCCTTACAATACATGTGTTTACCACTTATACTGACTATACAACTAAACATAGTCTGAAGCGGATTGAGATCAACATCACTTCCGATTTTCTAGATCATCATTCCTCTGCTTGAGGTGAACGGCTGCTGCGAAACCATAACACAAGAACACAGGCATAAGACGAAAATTTCAAAAAAGAATCAAGAATTCTAATAGTAATAACAATATCTCAAACTCGAAGAACAAACCTGTTATATCCTCGATCCTTCGGGCTCTGAGTGCCACCATAACTGGGGCTCTCACCGGGTTCAAGTTCTGTACTCTGCCGCTGATCATGACCATTGTCCGGGTTTGACCTCTCTCTATCACGAGGACCATAGCCAGTGTCACGCCCACCAGTAGGACTGCCCCTCTCCCTCTCTCTCCCATAAGGACTGCGACTTCGGTTGGGGACTCGGTCATCATTTGGTCTTTCCCTCTGATGGGGAGGACTATGGCTAGGGGCCCTAATATGGTCACTTGATATCTCTCTCTCCCTCCTATAAGGACTATGATTGGGACTACGACCACGGCCATAATCAGGAGAACCCCTCTCCCTCTCTCTCTGATAAGGACTTGGACTTCGGCGACTTCCATAAGCAGGACTAGCCCTTTGTCTCCTATATGGACTGCGGCTAATACCATTGCCATAATCAGGACTTCCTCGCTCTCTTCTATAGGGACTTGGGGATCGCCGTCTTCTATTGGGAGACTTATCATGATTCCTATCTGGACTATATCCATTTCTTTTCTCATCGTCATCTCGAACAGCATATTCCACAGAAATCACTCGATCCATCAATTTGCTGTACAGAATAATAATAATAATTAAGGCATAACAATAACTGAACATGTACACGCTGGCCACTAACAAGTAAAAATATCCACGTAATCTTCCTTCAGATGGTCTCAGTGCTGACGGGCAAAAGGGAATTGATTCAATGACTTTACTACTCACTTAAAAGTTAAAATGTAATTCAAAGAAGAAAAATTCACCTCATGTTTGTAAGCTCCAATGCTCTAGTGGCATCCTCCTGCAGTTCATACTGGACAAATGCAAAATTCCTTCTAATCCTTACATTCAATATCTTCCCATAAGGATCAAAGTGCCTCTCCAAATCTCTTGTCCTAGTATGATATGGATCAAAGTTAATAACAAATAAAGTCTTTGAAGGTCTTGTATTGGTAGAGGATCTCCTCGATCCGCCTCCACCTCCACCAGGCCTTCTAATGCCACGCTCTTGCTATAGAGAAAAAGAATGATCGATCAAGATACAGACTACAGCTGAAGCTATAGTAAATAAAATCAAATAAAAGTTCCACAAAGGGATGGAAAGGAAAGGAAAGAGTCTGTTGGAAGTTGAGCCAAATCAATGTAGATTACTTTGGTCCACTCAACACGTAGCCTGCGGCCCTTTCGGCCAAATTCTCTCCGATCAAGTGCACGGATAGCATCCTCACCCTCTCTCTCATCGTCCATGTAGATAAAAGCAAACCCTGAAACCAATCAAACAACCAAAACTGAATAACTAATTGTGGCATCTGTAAGACACCAGCGATGATACAAGACGCGAATTTTCCCGCTGAAGAAATCCTCCAAAAACAACAATACTTTCCTATAACATATATTTGACAAACCACAAAAAATTCTTACCATAAGAAAGAAATATTTGCAACCACCGTGAAATCTATAGACTAAGTTACCAGTGAATTTAGCAACAGACCTTGTGTTGTGAACTAAGTGGTGTCAAGGAGCAATGAAAAACAGGATGTCTCATGGTAGGTCTACAAATAGGAAGTGCCTTCTCCATTATTCCGCAGCCTCAGAGCTAAGGTTGACAATGTTTCAACCTTGAAACAACGTATGAAATTGTAGGCAGCCAAAAGTCATGAGGAATGGGAAGCAAAGTATCTGAGGAAAATGTAAGGTGGTAGTGCCATTGAGGATCGGTATGAATCTTCTTGGAAACAAGAAGAGGAGGCTTGTCACAGGCGGAAAACTCAATTCTGAAGAGCAATCCTTATCCAAGAAGATTATGAATATGCGAAGGAAATCCTGCACCAAAGAAAATTCTGGCCAAGGAGTTTTAGGATTTAAAATATATGCTCTTTTCTCAAATCTTTTTTAGAATCCTCCACCAAAAACTCAACAAATGTTGCCTTCTCTGATTTCCATACACTGGATGATGCCCATTCGTATTGCAAGGCACCAAATGCAATGAGAACTACTTCAGAGGAATTTCCAACAGCTGAGTTGTCTTGCCAACGTTGAATCCAACACTTTCTTAGTGGATAGAAAGTAACTTTTTAGTTCAGTATTTTTCATAAGATTATCAGCAACTTTGCAAACTATAATTTCTTTTTAATTTTTTGCAATTGGTATGGTACATATCTACATGGAAAATTGGAAATTATACACTACTTCAAAACAAATTCAAGAACAGAACAAAAACGCCCACTTCCGTGTTCCTAGTATACGTCTTATAAGTTTTTTAGATTTAAAAAAAAAAAAGAATTAAAACATAAACGGGCATGCAATGGCTAGAAGCTCACCAGATTTCATATCTACTCTATCAACTTTTCCATATCGACTAAAAAGTCTTTCCAGATCAGGCTGTCGAGCATCAAACTCAAAGTTTCCACAAAAAATTGGCTTCATGCTACCTGAAGAAAAATTGGAAAAACAATACAACATTTAACATATCTCTTGCATGCTAAAACACACACACAAAAAAAAAGTACAAATACAAATACAAATACACATAAAGCATCAGAATTCATGAAACTTAATTTCACCGCATCAACCCGACAACCATTTTATTTTAACAAACAAACTTCTCATTGATATATGGGGAAAAAGAAAAAGAAAAAGAAAAGTTTCAAGGATACAACCTCCCTAGGAGGGAGAGAAAAAAAAAAGGCTAACTGGAAAGGGGAACCATACATCTACAAGACAACTATTTGAATATAATCCTGAGGGGAAAACATATAAATCATTCATAATAACCATGCACTTACCTTTGGCAAATAAGCCTGTGTCCAATTTTACAAAATAGCATAAAGATATTGCATTTTTAAACATATCAGTACTTTTATATTTAGGGAAATTCTTATAAATAGAAAAATCCCAAAAATATTTACACTTTATAGCAAAAAATTCCAAAAGTAGCACTTTTGGAACTTTTTGCTATAAAGGGTAAATATTTTTAAATATTTTTTTATATTTAAAAAGACCCCCTATGTATATATATATATATATATATATATATAGCATAAATATGCTATTGTTACTTTTGTAAAAAAATTTAAAAAAAGTAAAAAAAAAAAATATACATACAAAGGCATCAGTGTTCCTGAAACCTAATTTCACCACATCAACAAGAATGTTATTTGAAACTAATTGTAAAAGTGAAGAACGTAATTAAGAATCCACAACAACTATGCACTTAAGCCGCAAATAAGTTACCAAGCCTGTGTCAAATTGTTTCCTAAAAAAAATTGCTTTTTACAAAATAACATTTATAATAGTGTGAGATTTTTAATATGACATGTGATATGTAATCATTTAGTTTTTAAAATTAAAAAGGTCAAAATTCTATTTTGATCTTTCTACTTTGGATTTCATTTCAGTTCATTTCTGTACTTTTAAATGCCCAAATATAATCCTTTTACTTTCTAAAAATCATACAATTAGTTGTTATAGTTATTAGTTAGTTGGAAGTTAAAAATTTTATCGTCTTGGTTAAATAATAATAATATTTTTCATTTAAGAAAAGACACGATGTGAATGTGTTTTAAAAAATTATAGAGGTAAGGTTAATTGAGACTTAGGAGTTGACACTAAATTGAGACTTAGCAACAAATTTGGACATTTGAATGTCCAGTGACCAAAATTGTATATTAACGAAGTAAAAATGTTTTTCCATGTAATATTTTTATTTTTCTATTTACTTAATTCCACATAGAAGAAAAAAGAAAAAGAAAAAAAAAAAAAACTTCTTGTTTATGGTTAACCGAGCCCAGAACTGAAACCATCATCAAACCTTTCAGGTGTTGGCCATCTGGGTAACAATAACAGTTTTAGTATCTGAAGTAGATATCATAAGTAAGGACCCATGATTGACAGAGAGAGAAGGGAAAAAGCAAATAAATATTTGTTAGGAACCCTCCTAACAAGAACGGTACTAAAAGATATAGAAAAACTAAAGGACAATTCAATTATAGAAATATAGGAAAATGTATTGAAATATGCTATAAACTCACAAACTAACAAGATAAACCCTAGCATTTCGAGAGGGCTAGTCTCTCCCAAATTTCCAAATGGAAATTCGCACCAAATTCTTCACACCCTCCTACCACTCCCACTCCTTCTACTTATAGCCATATTCACTAACTAACTTCCTATCTAATTACTCTTATACCCTTACTAATACCAATACCAATATTCTCCTAAAAGTCCTACTATTTCTATACTAGGGGCCTTACAGTACTCCGCCCTTCGAAGACACCTTGTCCTCAAGGTGGACTTACAAAACACAATCATAAAATTGGACAACTTTTTTTTTTTCCAAAACATAACCCCAGGAATCTACTCTTCAATCTTGAAAGAGGAATTCTTTTCTTCAACTTTGGAAAGCTGATCCAATTAGTTCCCTTAACTTCAGCCCATAGCCCAAAATCATCCTTCTTAAGCCCATAGAGCAGCCCAAGACAAGAAGCTCCCTTCTTCCTCAGCTTTTGACATGCGCTAAGCCCCACAATTAGAAGAAAATTGTTCCACTTCAGCAGCATAAAAAATTCTGCCCTAAATTACTTCTATAGCAAACAAGAATTGGGCTTTTTTCCCGATTCCCAGCCCACAATCCCAACCAAAATTAATGCTATTTCTCCAACTGCTGGCCCATCGCCTTCCAAAGAAATTCCTGCATAAAACGAAATGGGCCCAAAAGCCCTTGCTGGCTTGCAGAAAATATTGGGCTTCTCCCACCAGCACATTAACCCACACCTTTTCAACCGTTGGTTCCACCCTCCAAATCACGTGGGTAAAAGATTCTTCTTCCATCTCACCCTTTTTTTCCTTTTCCCGAGCCTTATTCTCTGCCCATGGTCTTTCGACTCCCTCGGCAAATCCCGACCCATCTTTCGTGAAGACTTCCCACCTCACTTGCTTCTTCGCTGCCACTCGCATTCCGACGACCGCCATTCGTGCACTTGCTCCTTGACCTTTGTTGCACAGCATCTGCTCTTCCCGAGAATGGTCTCTCCGTTTACACGTCTTCTTCTCCCACCACCGCCGCTCGTCCTCTTTGGCCATATACATTATTTCCGTCCTCACTTTCCCATTTTCTTCTCCTGGCATGATCAAAAATGATTTTGTTCGTCGGACTTTTTGCCATCTCAACCCATCCTCCGCCCACGTATTCTCCGTCCTTCGCTTGCCATTTCGTTTATTAGAGTAAGTCAAATCAGTTAAGTTTGTACCTCGCCGTTTCTCTGTCTGTACGCCACCACGCCGGTAAGTTCTTCGAGACTTCTTCTTTCGCCGCACCCATTCTTGTCGTTGGTAGTGATCTCCTTCGTTGGTTCCTTCATGGTTATACCTTCCCGATCCCTTCTCTCGCTTTTCTTGGAACTTATATCGATGCTTTTTAAGAAACTTCATCTCTGACCCTGCTGATTTGTGACGCTTCCTCTTCCAGTTGCCCTTTTGTCTTTTGGTTTCTCCTTCCTCTATTCATCTTCGCCTTTCGATTCATTTTCTCCCTGAACGTGCTATCGAATTTGTTCTCTCGGACTCCCTGATCCTTACCTCCTCTTTTATTGTTTTGAAATTGTTCCCTTCCAACAAGTCTGATCCTAGGCCTCTATTCTGATTTTGTCTTTCCCGGTGATACCTCTTTCTTTCCTCCCCTCTTGGTTTGTCGATTGACTCTTCCTTGCTTTTTCGGAGGTGTTCTCAGGTACGATCGTCGCCTTCCAACCACTCTTCGAACTCGTCTTAATAGTTTCCGAACAAGGTTTTCCTTCTCTATTTGGGTGTCTGCCAGCCTTCTCTCTTCTCTTTCTCTATCTCTTTGCAGAGACTCCTTGATCCTTTGTTGTATTGCCTTTTTTTTCTTTTTGTATCTCCCACAGCCTTGAATCTAGCCTTTGACCACGATCCATAGCAAAAACAATTCTCCAAGAAAGAACGGCTCCGATGCCAATTTGTTAGGAACCCTCCTAACAAGAACAGTACTAGAAAATATAGAAAAAACTAAAGGACAATTCAATTATAGAAATATAGGAAAATGTATTGAAATATGCTATAAACTCACAAACTAACAAGATAAACCCTAGCCTTTCGAGAGGGCTAGTCTCTCCCAAATTCCCAAATGGAAATTCCCACCAAATTCTTCACACCCTCCTACCACTCCCACTCCTTCTATTTATAGTCATATTCACTAACTAACTTCCTATCTAATTACTCTTATACCCTTACTAATACCAATACCAATATTCTCCTAAAAGTCCTACCATTTCTATACTAGGGGCCTTACAATATATGACCTTTTGGTTCATACAAAAGGCTTTTGAAGTTTGCCCAGCGATATCCAACCTTTTTTTTTTTTCAAAGAGGTGCAATATGAAGACTTCCCAAGTGGTCACCCAATTTAGTACTATTCTCGCCCAAGTATGCTTAACTACGGAGTTCTGATGGGATCCGGTGTATTTGAGGTCCTAACTCCTGAGTTCCAAATTTTAACCTTTGGGAACCCAACTTAGTACTACTCTCGTCCAAGTACGCTTAACTGTGGAGTTTTGATGGGATCAGGTACATTTGCCGTCCTAACTCTTGAGCTTTGAATTCTAACCAGTTACAACCACAAGTTTGTGTTATAAATGCTTTCTGGAGCCTAGAGCTAAACACCAGGGGCAATGGAATATCGCAAAAAGATTGAACCATTAGGTGGTCAAATTAAACTATCTCATTGATCATCATTACAGAGGTATCATTCTTCTAAACAGCTAACCATAATCATCCAATGGACTCCCATAATTCCAACTATTAACCACCAAACAGCTAGCAGAAAAATATATAATTTGACATTAGCGTATTCTAGTTCTACTGTGATAAAAATGAAGAAAAAAAATTGTGTACTTTCCCACACACATCCAAGCACACAATTCACATAACAATTTGACATGGATGGGGGCAGTTTAAAGTATACAAATAAATTTAAGAGTGTCATACAATCAAATAATCCTAAAATGAGAACCACTTACTATGGTCCTTAATGCGCTTCAATTCCTAATGGTTCGAATTCCTGAAAACGTCGCTGCAGACTTGAATCTTGCGGAATCGTAACTGAAGGAGAACTGAGGCAGTGAGTTAGTTACCGTGAGTCTCGATCGTCGCCGGAATGACTTCCCGCCGTAGATCGGGCCGTCGCGCTGTGTCTGTAGCAGATCCAGCGACCCAAAGGTTAGGTCGTTGCAAATCCCAGTGTCGTTGCGTAGGTGATCAAACGCCGGAGGTGGGAACTATTGCAGATCTGAGCTGGGTTGCGCCGTCGCCTGGTCGTGCCCCCAGAGCAGTCGCATCGCCGTCGCAGTATCCGGTGTCGGAGAGGGAAGGGAATTGCGAGAGAGCGACAAGTGCGTACCCCTGGGGTGCTTTTAGAGTTTTTCTTTTCCTAATCCTTAATTTTAATTTACAAAAATATGATTTGGGATTATTTTATCTTTTTCTGAAATTATTTTTATTTTTAGTACTGGGAACATTTTAATTGCTTGGTCAAGATTTAGAAAGAAAATCTCCATTTTATATCCTAATTTAAAAATCCCCTTGTGAATTATTTTTTCCAAAACAAAATACACTCTTAAGATGGATCAATTTAAATATTAGTGAAAATTTTATAAGATTGACATTTGAATAGGCCTACATGTAAGAAATAAATGTCAAATGGAGCTATGTATATATTGGCAATATAATTTAATTAATGTTTGTAATGCATTAACTAATTACTTAATATCTAAATTTTTTAACATATGAAACGAGTATAGCTCAATTAGCAAACTGAGTGTTTCGTTTTAATAAAACTATGAGTATTAGTATCCCAATAAATGAATTAATATCTCAATATACTAACGGTATTATGCATTTTTAATTTTTTTAGATTAAGAATAGTGGTATTAATGAAACATTTGTATTTTTTAAACAAAAAATTAGACATGTTCATCCATATACAATTTTTCAAACCCAACTGTTGGTTTAAACCCTTAAATTTCAGTTTTCCATTTTGTTTTCATGGGAAAAAAAATTCCACTCAAGGGTCCAAATTTCGGAGGCAATTTTTTTCTTTCGTTTCTGGGTCTTTTTATATAATAGAAGGTATGTTTTTCATTTTGTTATTTCATTTTTTTTTTTTAACATTATTGTGTTAGTCGCGTAAGGTAGCATTTTTTGGTATCTACATTTCTCATTTCAACAAAGCTTTCCATAAACTTAGGTATACAAGAAGGTCTCAAAGAGGATTTTGGAGATGAAGATGAAAACTCTAAATATGATGAGGAGAGAAGAAAAGGAGGAAGATCATGAATTGAATGATGGATATGATGAGTAAGATCATAAACTGGATGAAGTAAGGTTAGATGACGACGATGGGCAATGGGAACACTGTTGGGATTGATACCCTAAAGTCTTGTGTCCTGTAGTTTGTAAACAGTATGTACGAACACTTGTGTTGTTAATATATGATATTTACTTCACATCTTGTATTTTGCTCGATTAATTGTTTTATTTGCTTTACCACAAACCAATAAACATAAAATCCCTAGTTATCTGTATGTGACTCAAGCATGTATGTGGGGTTGACTTAGAGGCACGCTGCAAAGATGCCCTGGTCTGGAAGAGGGGGTGCGATAGCCGCGACTAACACGTCTGGCTAATCACGTTGGAAAGGGAGGTGCCGCGAATGGGCGACTGGAGGTGTTAGGCTTGCGGCAGGGAGGGGAAAATTTTTATGGAGGGGATCGCATTAAGGGGAAAGAAGAAAGGAAAAAGGAATAAGAAAATAAAACAATATTTTATTTTATGTTTTCTATTGTATTTTATTTTTATGTATTTATTTCTTCCCTTCAAATTATTCTTTTTTTTTTTTCCTTCAACAACTCCAATTCAACTCAGCCACTTTTCCCCAAAATGACTTCCAATTTCAACAATAACTCCAAAATAAATTCAGATAACAAAAGGACCAATTTCAAGATTTCTTTGAGTTAACAATTAAATTGGAAACATCCCTTAATTGTAATTACATCTCTTAATCCAATTAAATTTTTTAAATGTTCAAAAATGCCCTTACTAACTAAAAAAATACTGAAATTACATTTAATAAAAAAGTTTGAGGTGTTAAACTAAGTTCCGTTAAATTTAGGGAATAACATATAATCATTCAGAATGATAATGTTTTGTAAATTTAACTAGAATCTCTCACGTCACAACTATACGACATGGCCGGTGCAACTCGCTATTCATCATCGCATAAGTTGTCGCAGGACATTAATACTTTGAAATGAAACACAAAACTGGTTAGTAGCCATAGTCAATATCTAAGGCAGAATTCATCATTCTTGCTAAACAAGTTTCCAAGAAAAGCATAATCATTTACCTTGTTTGACCTTCTTCATTTTTGTCAAAATCTGGGGAAGTTCCTCTTCTAGATTCCATCTGGTTGCATTGGAAACTCTTCCTTGTCAACCATATTGGTTGTTCCCCTGGAGCGAACTCCTGGATAGTAGTAGTCTTCCCCCTTTCCACCCTTCTTCTTCTTCCACTTTTTGTGCAAGAGGAGAAGTACGAAACTTTAGTTCAGAATCGAACCCTTTGTGGAAACTTTTTTAGAAATGAACAACATTTGCTCATTATTTTTCTCCTGTTTCAACAAGATTGGAAACTTTTAGCTATTAAGCAGGGTAGTTAAGTTGTAGTCAATCCTGTTTCAAGGGAACAGCAATTGCTATAGAGTGAGATTTTTGGTAAAGATTCCAGAAATGATGCTAACTAGTGTGGCCTCATCGATGCTTGACCCGTTCATTCTGCATGTTGCAAGGGGATTCATCATGTTGAGAACTTTGTTTCTTCATACAAATGCCCCCTCTTGCACTATAGGCATTGAAGATTGTATTTAAGAGATGTTGTGCTAGCTGTGTGGAATGTTGTGCAAATTCCCCCTCAGACTCCATGATCATACATGGGCGGTCAGCATGGGCTCATCTTCTTTGGCCAAGACTCATCAGGTTGCCAAAGATATATGCTCGGGTTTCTCGTTTGTCCTTGTCTAGCACTCTAAAGCTTCCGACACCATTTGAGGAGCATGGAGGACTGAATGGGAGGGATCACCTCCATTTAGGCGAAATGCAGGTCATCGATGATTGAAATAGTGTTGTATGGTGTTTTCCAACTAGCATAATTTGCCAGTTATTTGTCGACTGAAAGTAAACTAAGAGTCGCGATGCCATTTTTAAATTGTTTGAAAAAAAGAACAAACTTAATTAGTCTAGCTTCATTAATTTACTTTTAGAAAACCATCATGTTAACAAATGTCTAGTGTTCCCTAATGAACATCTTTTTGCAATGATGCTTTAGTGAGGCAGGACAAAATTCACCTGTTAGGTGATCAGTGCCCCTTCATTAAAATGAAGACTTCTCAACCATTGACAAAAACAATCTTTGTAATACTGTAATAAAGTCACCATTGTTCTATCCAGAATTTGTTAATCTTAACAGGGTTTCTTTGTAATTAACCTTATTTTAGGTTTAGAGTCCCACCCAATGAGCAACCTTAGGGAAAATCCTAGCAACCCTATCATTTTTAAGAGATCAAATAAGCGTATGCAAAATGCCTTCTTTAAGGGGAACACCATGATGCATTCGAGACGATTGATGAAACTGTATCACTAATGATGAGACCAAGGGATGTGTTCAAATCCTGCTCCCACTTACTATAAACACTCTCTGCCATTCACTTGGTTTAACCTACCCAATGCCACCCGTAGGGAAGAACACCTATGGTGCCTTGAGGCGAGAGTAGATTTCACGTTGTAACTTTTAGGAACGTGTAGAGGTTAAAGCTGAAGTATATATACCCCATTTTCTCCCTGATGTTTCTACTGCGCTTAATAACTTAAAATCTTGGCTCCTAATTTTATCTAAAGTGTTTGGTTTAATTTTCTCCAAAACAACTCTTGTTTTTTTATGATTAAACAACTTTGATTCAGTCTTTATTAAAACTCTTTAATACTTTATCAAATTTGCTTCAGTAACAAGATCTATCGTTTAATCACTTTCCAGGTAGGTTCCAATGGTAGAGGCGCAACGTTTCCATCGAACTTAAGTACCCCAGCAATTAGGACAGAACAGCTTAGACAAAAGGTCCCTTTAGTAGATAATTTGTACATATTTATTCTTTATTAGGAATCATTAATCCTATTAAACCGATTTAAAAGATTAAAAGTATATTCTAATCTTGTTATGGGAGAAACGTGATTTAGGTCTATCTAATCATATTGAAATAATTAAAAAATGATTAAGCCTAAGGTTTTACATGCAACTCTTTTTATCGATTAATTCCTATTTATTATTATAACATTATAAGTAAATAAACAATTAAAATCAATTCAAAATGGATGACATACTAAGTTAATTATGCATTTATAATTTAACCTTAAGTAGTGTCGATGCTCATGCAATGTTCTATTTTCAATGACTAATATATAACTTTTATATACTAAGTAATGAACTATGCTACAACGACATTCCATACAACATTCTACCTTTATATTATACATTATATAATATAATTGATGCATGGATATGCTAAATGCATGCTTACATTCTATAACTCTTATATTATTGATGCATGAGATGTTTATGTAATTTAATGTCATCAGATATAATTATCAATTATAATATTAAATGGTGCTATTGAAAATAAATGTAACAGATGGTGGGTTTTAAAGCTATATACAACATTATGGATTTATATAAAACTACATCCACATGTATATTTTAAACTTAAGCTGATGACTATGTTAAACATCTGCTAAACGGAAAAAAATTAAAAGGCTAATCTATTACAAATTGAGTCACCAGTTGTGAACAAGTGAATCGGGTCCTTGAACGTGTTGCTCGAAATCGCTCCACCAAGAACCCTTGCAACTGAGTGCCGGTAGCCAAAACGTTTTGATCGTCCAGCATAAGGGTCGGTATAGACCGATGTTTATATGACGATACGCAGTAGTTATGGACTGGATGAACACATGAAAGTAATCGTGTAGTGAGATGTTGTGGGAGGGGTATGTTACACTATGGATGTGTAAGCACAATGATATTGATTGAGATGATGTTATATGATCGTTTGATAGAATGTGTAGAGTATGCTATAGCGTGAATGTACAAAAATGAGCCAATAAGCAGCTGGAATCGATCCAAGTCGCTACAAATCAAGATAGGAGAGCATCACACCTCGTCCTAACCTTCGTAGGCAGAGGCTAAAGTGAATATGGAGATGTAACCTCCGTATCTTACCAGAGTGCCTAATTATAAGTGCTTCTTAGTGAGGAGTGGTCGTTTGGAAACTGCATTGATGATCACCATCATCAACCAATAAATCACTTGCCCTGAAGAGGTGCTGTACAACTTATGAGTAGTGGGACTAAATACTGATTTTATATTTCATCTTAAAGGAAATGTTTGGTACTTAAGTCGAGTCACAGTGTAGGCAAAGCAAAAGGCGTGCAAACCTCTGAACCTAAGGTAAAATCCTGGACTTCACGCGCAATCCCATGATATAACTTACCTTAAAGTAAGCAAAGACTTCTTGATGTACCCGAAAGGTTCTATATTGCGTTAACTCATGATATGAGGTAAATGCAGTAACATAAATTAACTCTTTATGTGATTAACAATATTATAAAAACAGAAGATATCATTTAGGAATATCAGAAGATAATTCTAACGTGTTGGTCTTTAGTAGAATGTCTGATAGTTAACAGATGGTGGATCTCGTGGCTAAAGAGTTAGTCAGGCTATTCACGTACCGTTGGAGCTTCGAGCCACAGGTGCATTAGGTCCCTTAGGTAGCTTGGATAAAGTTGAGAACCAGTATTTGGGTTAATTTGAATGTTCAAATTGACAAGAGGAAGTTCGATTATATATTGATATAATTGGACTGGTTAATTATATGTGATATAATTGGCAAATGTATGAGATACATTATTAT
>NC_052359.1:12351718-12356481 GCF_009727055.1 Benincasa hispida
CTGGTGACATACAAGTGGATCATGTTTGAGTATACCAAAAATGGGTCTGTAGTATATGGAATAGAAGCAAACCTTATCCTGTAACGCTACGGATGCGGCCTGCTTTGTGGATAGTTCACAAGTGTTGTGACCTATCACGCATGGTTGATCCTGATCATTCCGTGTTGGGGACATGCGTGGAGCGGGGCATCCTATACAAAGATGTTTGTATAGACCTGACACGAAGTGTTAACGTCTGCGTATATAACCCGTTCATGACAGAGACTTCACTTCACTAGATGACCATAGGTAACTGACCTCATCTTGGTGAGTTGGGAACTCCTGCCCATTGAAGGGCGGTCAATTTGATTTGATGGGTGGAGTGGCTAGGTCCGCTAATCAAACCTACCAATTTTGGAGATTCGTCCTTGATTTGGGAAGCTGGGAACTCAGCTACATAAGATGGAATTCACATCCTTCCCTCGATGGCAGAGGTAAGTAGATAGATGGCTCCGCTATAGGCTATTCTGGGGCGTTGAACGATGTCGTGCCACACACCTTCTCCTGGCCCGAGAATGGTTAACACATAGTTGGACTATGTTTGTATTGTTCATTAAAGAAATGTAGCTTTAAGGAGTGAGATGTAGCTAGCAGGGGCAACGGTAAATTGGCTTCAGCTGATACTTAGGAGGCATCTCTTGAAGGTCCATCGTACTCAATTGATTGGTTATATCTGATGGACATAGAAATATATTCTGGTAAGAAGAGTCAACTGTTGGTCTTTAGTAGAATGTCTGATAGTTAACAGATGGTGGATCTCGTGGCTAAAGAGTTAGTCACTATTCACGTACCGTTGGAGCTTCGAGCCACAGGTCCATTAGGTCCCTTAGGTAGCTTGGATAAAGTTGAGAACCAGTATTTGGGTTAATTTGAATGTTCAAATTGACAAGAGGAAGTTCGATTATATATGATATAATTGGACTGGTTATTATATGTGATATAATTGGCAAATGTATGAGATACATTATTATGGAGGAAATTAAATATAAATATGATTTATATCAAGTAAAGGAGAAATATTATAGTAGATATGTGATATCAAACTATAGGATATAAATATAATATGATTATATTTATTTATTAATTAATTGATTAATTATGATGATTTAATTAATCCTTTTTCCACGGTTCGGACGTTGGGTTAGTGGGCGAGCATCGGTTTATGGTAACCAATGAGTTAAAAATGAAAAGGTTTTCATTTTGCGTCGTGTAATAGATATTCATTCTTCGGCCCAAAAAGATTTCGTGAAACGATCGCCCGAGAGTCTATACGATAGTTGCTTCTCTGCCTAAATGATCGTCCACCTTGCAATTTAACTAAACGATCGTTCAGTATATCCTACATGATCGTGTAGCTCCTCTATGCGATAAGCACTTATGCTATACGATAGCATTGTTTTCTCTCCTACTTACTTATTGCCTACACGACTCGGTTTTCCTCCGTCCTCTACCAAATTCACCAAAGCCCACCTTTTGAGTTTTCTTATGGAGGAAATTAAATATAAATATGATTTATATCAAGTAAAGGAGAAAATATTATAGTAGATATGTGATATCAAACTATAGGATATAAATATAATATGATTATATTTATTTATTAATTAATTGATTAATTATATGATAATTAATCCTTTTTCCACGTTCGGACGTGGGTTAGTGGGCAGCATCGGTTATGGTAACCAATGAGTTAAAAATGAAAAAGGTTTTCATTTTGCGTCGTGTAATAGATATTCATTCTTCGGCCCAAAAAGATTTCGTGAAACGATCGCCCGAGAGTCTATACGATAGTTGCTTCTCTGCCTAAATGATCGTCCACCTTGCAATTTAACTAAACGATCGTTCAGTATATCCTACATGATCGTGTAGCTCCTCTATGCGATAAGCACTTATGCTATACGATAGCATTGTTTTCTCTCCTACTTACTTATTGCCTACACGACTCGGTTTTTCCTCCGTCCTCTACCAAATTCACCAAAGCCCACCTTTTGAGTTTTCACTCCGAGAATACCCGGGGCTCATTAGTGGTGGTGTCGTCCCCGTTGTAGCGTTCGTGTTCACATTGATTGTGTTGTTGCAGTCAACATTCTTGTCGACCGTTGGTAAATATCTTGTAGGGTTTTCGCTGTGTTGGAGTTCCGGAGTGTGAAGATAGTCTTCAACTGGTATGGAATTCTATCTCTTATGATTCTATTTGTTCTTAGCATGCCGTTAATTAGAGTTTATTTGCATAACTGTATGTGTTGAATGTATAATGTTATATTTCTGTCACGGTGAGATCGGAGCGATCCGAACGTGCTCATGGAACTCTCGGTATGAGATCCTTCAATTGGTATCAGAGACATGTTTAAATACTTCGATTTCATCTGTTGCAACGAAATGAACTTTTACATTCAAGGTGGGTGCATTTCTACGTTGTTTAATTGTTAACTCTGCTGTGGATGTGCCGGATTAATGGATGTTTTTGGGATGATTAGCCTCGGTTTGATTTAGATCCTTTTACATTTGCAATTATTTGTAAAGGCCCTTACGTTTTTGGGCATTAATAATCGTTATCAAGTCTGTATTCAAATTTTGTTTAGAGATTTAAGTCGTTCGTCGAAGTTCTAAACAAGTGTTGCGGCTCTTCGAGGAAGGAGGCGATCTAGGGTTGATCGCATCGTGCATAATAAGTTATACGTGATCGCTATCCATCGCATCGTAAAGACGAAGGAGTACGCGATCGTTGATGAACACATCGGTTAAACAATGGGGAATGTGATCAAGAGTTGGTCGCATTGGGTTGACGATTGAGTACGCGATTGTTGAGTATCGCATCGTGTAGACGATGAGATGCTCGTGGATCACTTAACGCGTGGGCGCGCTAAACAATCGTTTAGGTCAGCAAGCTTCATCACTTAGTAACTGACTAAACGATCACCTAGTATCGCAAGGTAAATCGTTTACCTGGTTGCACGCATCGTGTAGACGATGAGACGCTCGCGTATCGTTTAAAGCGCATGCGCTAGACAATCGTTTAGGTCAACAAGCTTCATCGCTTAGTAACTCAAGGTAAATCGTTTACCTGTCGTCGCGCTACACGATCGCATGGACGGTCAGGCTTCGCAACCTCGTCATCGTTTACGCGATCGTTTACTTATTCTTCTATTGTCTAGTGCGCGCTGAACGATCGTCTACCTGCTGAAATTTGCTACACGATGAAGGCCTCTTGGCGATTCAAGACCCGATTCGCCTGTGAACCAATTTGCTCGATGGAAAATGTAATAGATAGGATTTTTTCATTCCGGTTTTTATAAATCTCATCCTGGTCCATTAATCCTTTGTTTATTACATGCGATGTATGTTTTTTATATGTCATATGGTATGTACATATAGTAAATCCCACCTTAGGTTATGCAATAATCATGCATCATCCCTTTATTGTAATTGTTATAATTTAAAGAAGCATGATTTAATTATGTAAGAGCATGCTCATGCATCATATGATATAAGAGTTATATTTATGCATGCATAAAAAGCAGTGACATGCATCATCTTTATATTATAATTGTTATAGTATAAGGGTGAATGAAAGCATGTTTGCTTGATTGTTATGCATTATATAAAAGTTATATATATATAATGACCGGACATTGCATGAAATATGACACATAGGTTATTTTATCAATGTTATAAATGCCTCGTTGTGCGCAATGGTTTTAGTTGTTTCTTTTTAAAAGTTAAAGAGAAATTAGAACTAAAAGAAATAAGAAAGACATGCATGCTTACTTAGGTTTAATTCATGGTTTTAAAGTGTTTAAAACTCGGATCACATAGACCTAGGATCACGATTCTAATACGATTAGCAACCCTAAGGCTTTAATCTTTTAATCAGATTAATAGGATTAAATTGGCTAATAAAAGGTTAAAGTGTAGCAAATCTATCTATAAGGGACCTTTTGTCTAAGGCGAGTTTTGTATAGGCTGGGGTATTTAAATTGACGGAAACGTAACACCCCTACCTGGGAACTTACCTGGAAAGGTGAATTAGATAGATTTGATGCATGCATGTAAGTTAAGGAAAATCCATTAAAGTGTTTAAATGTGACTACTTGAGCTTGTTCATATTTTATAGACAAACATTGTTTATGAGCAAAGTTTAAAAAGACGACTTAGACTAATATCAGTAGTCGGATTGTCTAAGTTAATGAATCCCTAGATAGAACATTCAGTGAGAGGTACTTGGAGCATGAGATGTTTCACTTAAACCTTTCACTTTTCTCCTAAATAGTCTACACCGTGAGATCTATCCTCAGCCTCGCGGCACCTTTGGCGTGTCCCTCCAATAGATGGTGTTTAGGTAGGTCAATATCAAGGTGGATGGAAAGAATGTTCATAGTAAGTAAGAGCGAGAAGTGCGACAGCATATCTCTCGGTTTCCCTTATTAGGTTGAATAAAGTTGTTGCGCATCGCCTCGAGGCACCATGGTAGTGTCCCCCTAAAGGATGGCAGTATTGCACGTTTCTTTATTTGATCTCCTGTAAAAGGATAAGGTAACTTGGTCTCTTGTCCTAATATGTCTTTTCCCTACGGTAAGCGCATTAGGGCGAGACTCTGGCACCGAAAGCGAGGGGTTACACTTACGTGGAATAGTTAAAGGTTAACGATTATGAACCCAAAAATGATGGTTGTTAGGTTCAGTTCCAAGAATTGGTTCTGCCTAATGGTTGAGAATGTCTCATCCCAG